>NC_091806.1:17845833-18148863 GCF_041296235.1 Equus asinus
TCTCCTCCCACAATTACTCCATTCCTTTTCACAAATTTCTTGTTTCAATAACAATGATGAGACTTCAGTATTCTAACCAGAAGTTATGTGAGAGTGGGCGTGTCTGTGAGATGATCTACTAAACAGCAAGAAAGCTACTTCCTCCAGAATCTCTCTCATAAAGACGGCATTTTTGACATTATTTATCATTTCATTTTTCCTGAATGCTTTTTGGAATCCTGAGATCCTCCATGAAAACAATCTCATCTCTAATAACTTTATTTATATATTTATGTAAAGTAATACCTAGTGCATGGAGCATAAAATTATAGCTGAAGTTTTCTTTTAATTTTTATTTTTTATTGCACTAAAATTGGATAATAACATTATATAGCTTTCCGATGTACATCTGAAGTTTTGATAACTGCCTTTCTGAATTACTCTACTATAAGCATCACGACTCAAGGAATAAGTCACTCACCACAATAAAAAATAAAAACAAGTCATATCATGAGTGCTCGTTATATGCTTATTGAATTTTATTTCATTAAACTGAATATCAACTCTCATAAGAAAGCAATTGAGCAGAGATAAATGTGTTAAATTCTCTCCAGCCAAGAAAGTCCAATGAAAGCAATGCTTTGTTTGAAAATACATACACATACGCATGCACACACAGGGATACATACACAAACTGAATCAACATTTATTACTACCTAGGTTATCGAAGGAAAAAATGGATAATACTAATCAAAATGAATGGGTTGGGTGCTAGACATTTTCCTTACTTTCCAATATTGCTTGGAATTAATTATTGCTAACCATAGCTCAATTCAGAAGGCCAAAATAAAGATTTTAGGCAGAATCATGGTGTAGTAGAAAGAATTCTATATGAAAATCCAGAAGTATTACTTGATTTTGCTCAGTCATCTTGGGAAAAGTCACATCCCAACTTATATTCTTATTGGAAATGCTACGATCTTTCCAGATGTATGTTTCTGAATTTTTGTCATTGAAACTTTTATCCTAATGACACAATAACACTTTTGTTGGTAGATCCTCTTTATGTCAATCAGGGTGAATTAGCATGTGTCAAAGGTTGTTTGATTATTAATAATGTATGAGACTAGTTATTTTGTTCATATAATTGGTTCTGGGTATCTGAGTCCATGTTGAATACAAGGTATTCATTCTCACTTGAGGAAAATACAGTATTTGTCAGGCCTTTCCGGAATGATCCAGAGTCAGTTTTATTTGTAAGGCAGAATTATTTTAATTGTGCTCTGTTTCAGAGCCCACATTTGCAGATGATCATTTGTGAAGAGCAAGAGACTATTCTATCCTTTGTGCTTCTAGGCAAATTTGTACCCAAGCATCAGAAAGAGAATATAAGTGTAGATGAGAGAAAGTAAGAGAGAATAGACAAAAGATAGATAGCAACCAGCAAAGACAGTAGGTTGAATGAAACTTGCTTTGAAATTGGTAAACAGTTTGGTTTGGGGGGTTTGAATGAGTTGGGTGAAGAGGAAATTTCAAATTTCAGATTTCCTGAGCTATCAATCAGGAGGTGGCCCAAGGGATAACTCAGTATCAGTACCAGGACTTGCCTTTCCGAATCCTGTACTTCCAAATCAAAGAAAAATGAGTAAATAAAATTCTAAGCTTTAAGATATATCAGTAGATGAGATCAGTTGCCTAAACAAGGAGTTCCACCTTCAGGGTTTCTGGCAAGTCATTGCATATATACATAATCAAATATCTTCACTCACAATTATGAAGCTAAACTGCATTTACAGTGGAAAGTAAATAGTCATAATTTATAGGAGTAGTCTAAGCATTCAAAGATAGCTTCCACTAGGAGGGTTTAATCCCCTGACCTGTTGAGTCTTTACAACACTTATTTGTCTATAGCTGTGTTTTCCACTATCATATGTTGGGTCTGCCAGGATAGAAAACATACCTTATTAATGATTGTATCTCCAGAATCTATGAGTGTGTCTAATATATTTTAAGTGATTAATAAATATTTGACTATTAAAAATGTTCTTATGAACTTATTACTCTAAACTATTGAAAATTGTTAATTTGACTTGCCATGATGCAAATTTCTATACTTTACCAATATTATATTTTATAAAAAATAAATATATCTGATTCAAACATTCATGAGATTGTTCAAATTTCTTAACGTATTCAGTGAGAAACAATAAATCATTAAAGAATCCTGAAAAAATGTAAATCCCTTGTAAGTATCCCACAATGACAATTAAGATAAATTAAGTGGATGCACACTATGCCAAATTCAACAACATAAGGCATAAATAAAAACCACTTATATGGTTTGCTAGGTTTAAAATACTGGGAAATACTTTTAATCAACAAGATATTGGAAATTATAGATTCTGATATTTTGAGTTTTAGTCCAGATCCTTTTGAAACATATGATCACAATGCCTAAAGAGGTTTCTATTTAACTGTCTGTATAGTCAAACCTGTTTCCCCTGTAAGCAACACCTTTTTTAAAAATGATTGAACAATGACCATAAAAAATGGTGCAGTAAAAGTTTTGAGGTCTTAATAAACACTTAATCAGTTCATTTGATTTTTTTAAAAGAAAGAAATATCATTTTCCAAGTCAATTTCTTCATAGTAAAGGAAAAATACTACCTCTAAAACCTGAATGTGGTTGAATAGACTTTAAGGACAAACACAGAAAAACAACAATCAGAGAGAGTAGACTGCCTATCTCATAGATAGTCTTTGTCAGTTTTGTTTTGTAATTTTGCACAGGTGGGCGGGATGTCTGCACAGTGCACTTTTTGGGAATTCAGATTCTAACTTCTGGTTTGGAATTTGAGCCTCAGAAGAATACAATAAGAAAATATAATAAAATAAATTATTCAGCCTTATAAAGGAAGTAAATTATGATACATGCTACAACATGGATGAACCTTGAAGACATTGTTGTAAGTGTAATAAGCCAGACACAAAAGGGAAAGAGATCACAAAAGGGTGATCTCTTTTATGAGTCACCTAGAATAGTCATATTCAGAGAGACAGAAATACAAGAGTAGTTACCAGGGGCTCGGGGGAGGAGCAAATGGGAGTTACTGTTTAATGGGTGCATTGTCAGTTTGGGTCAATGAAAAATTCTGGAGATGGATAGTGGTGATCGATGCACAAAAATGTGTTACGTATATTTTACCACAATAAAAAAATTACCAACAGAAATAAAACATCTATACATAACCAGAACACTTAAAGATACCAGACACAAGGTAATGATTTATTAAACAACTATAGTAGTCATTACTATTATCTTCAAAATACTGAGATTCAAAACAAATAAGTGTTAGATTCTCTAGATTATATAAAGCAATCTGAAAAAGCTATCTTGAAGAACATATCTGTGCCATGTTATATTGTATGTTGTATGTTATATGCTCTGCTCTGCTCTGCATTCTCTGTATTTCAGCATACATTTAAACAACTGGAACACAAAATACTGGAGAAAATTATTTCCATTGTGATTATTCCAATAGTATTCTATAAAATACAGACAATACATGTGCTACTTTATGCCAGGAGCTTCTGGCTTAAAACATTTTGGGTCAAAGACAAAACCTGCTTCTCAAGAACGACGCATAGTTCATTCCAACTAAGTCTACTTTGCCCTATGCTCGTAGCAGTGAAGAGTTTGTGTGAATATGTTACCTGTGGTTTTTATTTCCTCTTCTGTCACTTGTTCTAAATCCAAGTTTCTGAAATTCTATCTCTGGTCCTGGAAGATGACGATTTAGTTTGATGAAGATAAGTCAGGACTGCCACCACATCAATCCAGGTGTGACTGCAGAGAAAGATCAGGGTACCCGCAGTTACCCAGCTGTAAATGCTTTCTCACACATGGATATATCTCTTTATGACCACAGAAATTATGACCATCTTCTCCAACTTTCATAAACACTTTACAGTTTGGATTATGAAATTATCCAGAGTTGGCATCAAGAATATACGTTGATGTGACTGATGAATCACCAAATTTGAAAGCTGTGGTTGAGAATATGTATCAAGAACCAAGTTTAAAACCTAATTATTAAGTTTAACTGATTAAATTAGTGGAACAAATCTTTAATAGCATTTTTGGTCAATATTGCAGGAAGCTGGATAATCAAAGAAATGAGCTTTGTTTTAGATATTTTTTGAGCGTTCATATGACAGTTTTAATGTAGTTCATGTCTAGTAAGGTAATAGCTTTTATTTTACAGCTTGATAGTAGTATTAATACCCGAAGAGAAATGTTCCCCTAGGCAAAGGAAGATGTGACTGGGTTAATCAACAACGAAAAATAAATCACTTCACTGAGTTGTTCGAACAGTTTGTCCCCAAGGCTGACTGTTCAAAATTAAATTCACTGAGGAATCATGCTCTAGAGAACTGAGACCGTCTACATAATCCTTCCAGTGCATTCTATATTTTCAGAGGCTTCTCCTGGCCAATCACTCTAGGGGAATTAAGTGAAAAAATAGCAATCTAACAGGAAAGAACAAGTCACTTAATAATAGCAAAGACAAAAGATTGCATGAACAAGAACCCTTTATTTTCAATTAATCAGTTTATATTTAAAATTCTCAAATCCAAGAGGGCACTGGAATGAAGTAAAAAGCTTAATTCTTTGTATATGGCAGATACGTTTAATGAAAATGGCACAAGATTGTTGCTAATCAATTTACAAAAAGTTTCAATTCAACTCAGACAAGACAACATCCACATAAAATCTTCCAACTCAGAAGTTTTGCACAAAGAAACCCCAATATTTCTTAAAAAAACAAATATAGAAACAAGTAATTAGGATGTATAATTTGAAAGAGACTGTTATAAAGTAATATAAGAAAAAAACATAAAAGCTAAGTCCAGAAATATTTGACACTTGATACTCACATATCTTTTATGTAACAATGGCAGGTCCTTAAATCTGAATCTCTCTACCCGTGCTCTAAAAACATGTGATCTCTTTATTGAGGTTTATTGATATAGAGGTTGTCTATCTCTTTATTGGTATTTCCATTTTATTGATATGTGGTTTTCTTGACTTTTGTCCTATCTTCTGTTACTCCTTGAGTTTCTTTAAGATTAGCGGTGTTAACGTTTTTGTCAGTCATTAGGTCTTTTTAAGGACAATTTCTGCTGATTTTTTTTCATTTGAATGGGCCACACTTTCCCATTTATTCATATGCTTTGTGATTTTATGTTGAAAACTAGACATCTGAATCTAACAATGTGGTAACTCTGGAAAACAGATTCTCCTCCGTTGCCCAGATTTGCTGATTACTCGTTTTCTTTTGGTTTAGTTGCCATTGTTACTGTTTTGTTTTGTTTTTTATTGTTGTAGGCTGTCTCCATGCCAAGGATCAGCCTGAGGTGTACACTTAAGGTCTTCCCAGGTCTTTTCTGAGCCTCATCCTTCCCCTGGGTATGCATGGTGACTTTCTAATTTCCCTAGTATATGCAGTTACTTTTGAATGTCCTATTCTTTGATATCCTGCTCAAAAAGGAAAAAGAGAAAAATGAAGGAGAGAAAAAGGCATCATCCCCTTTAAACACCATGGAACTCACTTCAACCATAGAAGTAAGAGCTTTTAGCAATGAGAGGAGATGCAACAACAATGGCCACCATCTCTTTGTCTGCACCTTTGTGATCAGAAACAGCAGTGATCAGAGCACAGATCCTTATATCTGGAGGGTAGGTCATTTTTGCCCACTCTCCCAAAAGCTGTGTGCAAGCTGCTCCAGGAACACATGCACAGCTGCCTGCCACGGGGCTGAGGAGGGTGAGGATGAGGAGCTGCTACTCTGCCAAGAGCTGAAATTGACTGAAATTAACTGCAATTTACCATCCAAGCTTTGCCCTGGAAGTTGTAAGCCTTCAATAGACTCCAGAGTTCCAGAAAAGTTATATCAGACAGATTCTGCCAGTGTAATTATTGTCCAGTTGGGGAGGCAGATTTCTGGTGCGCCCTACTCCACCATCTTCCCAGAATCCTCTGCCCTGGGTTGCTTTTAGGAATGAAGAAAAGCTTCTGGAATTAGACAGTAGTGATAATTGTAGAACTTTGTAAACACACTAAAAATCACTAAATTATACACTTTAAAATGTTATGATATGTGATTAAATAAAATGTTTGCTTTTATATAGCTCCATTCTCTTTCTCTCTCCTTTGTACTGTTATCATCATACAAAGTACATCTTTATATACCGTAAGGGCATTCACATAGGTTTTGACTTGCTTATGCTATTGTCTTTTAAATCACATAATAAAAGAATGGGAAGCAAATATATATATACATATTTATATTGTCTTTTATGTTTGCCTATTGAGTTATTTTTACCAGTGCTCTTCATTTCTTCCTGTGAATTCAAGAGACTATCTAGTGAGCTATCTTCTCAGCCTGAAGGACTGCTTTTACTGTCTGTTTTAGGGCAAATCTACTAGTAATGATTTCTGTCAATTTTCATTTATCTGAGAATATATTTTCTTCATTTTTGAATGATGGTTTTGCATGATGTATAATTCTGGACTGACAGTGTCTTTTTTCTTCTTCAGCACATTGAGCATGTTATCCACTGTCTTCAGGCTTCCATGGTTTTTGATGAGATATTGTCTGTAAATCTTATTGAGGACACCTTGTAGGTAGGTAATGAGTTGCCTCTTCTTGCAGTTTTCAAGATTCTCTCTTTTTCTTTGGCCTCCACAGTTTGGTTATGATGTGCTTGGTATAGCTCTTTAAGTCTATCCTAGGTGGCCGTCATCGAGCTTCTTGCCTGTGTAGAAAAATGAATTTCATCAAATTTTTTCAGTTTAATCATTATTTTTTCAAATATTCTTTTTACTTACATCTCCATCTCCTCTTATTTTTGGACTCTCATATGTGTATGTTGGTATTCTTGTGGTTGCTCCACAGACCTCTGAGACTCAGTTCATTTTTCTGCATCCTTTTTTCTTTCCATCTCTCAGACTAGATAATGTCAGTGACCTGCCTTTAACCTCATCATTTGTTTATTCTTATATTGAGCCACTTTAATGGATTTTTCCTTTCAATTATTGTACTTTCAACTCTAGAATTTCTTTTGGTTCTTTTTAAAAATTTTCATTCATTTATTGTTATAAATCATTTAGTTGTTGAAGCATTGTTCTATAGCTCTTTCCTTTAGCTCTTTAGAAATGGCTTTTTTAATTCTTTGAATATTTTTCAATCACTAATTTAAAGTCTTTGTGTAGTAAGTCCACCATCGAGGCTGCCTTAGGGACAGTATGTATCTATTGCAGGTTTTTTTTTCTTTGTATGAGTCATACATTCCTGTTTCTTTGCTTGTCTTACTTTTTTGATGAAAACTAGAAATTTAAATAATATAATGCGGCAACTCTGGAAATTATATTTACCCCACCACTACCGCTCAGAATTTCTTGTAGTTCCTGTTTGTTATTGTTGCAACTTGTTCCTTCATTGACTTTCCTGGACTAATTTTAACATCTGAATTCTTTGTCATGAGTTTCCCCTGAAGTCTTTGCTCAGTTTGTTTAGTGGTCAGCTAATTATTGGTTGGCAATTTCCTTAAATGTGTTAAACCATCAGTCTCCCAGGCCTAATAAGGGATTATGTGTGTATATTGGGGCATGTCTTCAATGGTCCAGCAAGAAGTTTACAACTATACTCTACCCTTCACTTCCTTTGTGCAGAGCCTCAAGGTTAGTTGACATTGAAAGGTTAGAGCTTTCTTAGGTAATTCCTGAGAATTCATACAGGCATGGGCATGCACATGGCCTTCTAGAGTTCCAGGGATATATAGGGGCTTTTCAAACTCCTCTATCGATATCTCATTCCACAGATTTTTCTGTTAAGTTTTTGGGTCAGCTTCTTGTTTGTCCCATTTATTATTTTCACCTTGGGAAACTGGGATGTTCGATGTTTTGAATTCGATTTTTCTTAGATAAATGCCTTAGAGAAAATTTCCTGACAGCATGAGCTCTGAGTCAGATTAGATAAAAACAAGCCCTGCAGATGGAGACTATAAGGTGCTGAAAGATAAAATAAATCTCTTGAAGCGAAGTCTGGAGGACTCAACCTGTTCAGCCCCCTCCAATGAATATCCGACTCCTGGTTTTCACGGGTATCATGATTGCAAAAGTTCTAAGGTCCTGGGGAGAGGGTTATGTAATAGGGAGAGTTAAAATGCCACAGAACTCAGTGTTGTTTCCAGCATTCAGCTTTTTTTAAAAAAAATAAACAATCCCTAGATTATTGAAAGTCTTTTATTAATTTCCAGATCTCCAAAAAAGTTTATTTTGATGATTTTTACTAGTACTTTCATTTTTTTCATGAAGGAATGAATTTTCATAGACCATTATTCCACCATTCTGGAAGTGCTTCCCTTCACTTTTCAGATTTTGAAAGCAACATATAACACATTGGATATATACATCAGTTTATGGGGTTACCTAAAAAGTTGCAAATTTTGAGTGAGTTTAGAGCAAGAGAAGACTCTACAGAAGATCCTGGTTGTAGTAAAATTTACCCTGAAAAATGGGTCTTGTGACATTGAAGATGAATCACACTGGAAATTTTTTAGGTCATAAAGTGATATAATCTGTGTATCTGGTAAACATCCATAGGAGACTCACAGTGTAGACACTTAGGATTTTTAATGACTCATTACACTCTTCTTTTGGCAAAAATTCTCCTGTTGACAAAGCAATTCAAGGCTTGCTCACAGGCTTTGATACAGACAAAATTCAACCACGAGATTCCAAGAGACAATGAGAACAAAAATGTTCATTGTTAAAAAGGTGTTATTTTATCCAACAAATTACTATAACTGCTTGCTATTTTAAAAAGAAATGATATATATATTTATGGGCTCAAACAGATGCAGAAGGCACAAGTAATTTGCTTTAGCATGGACTCAAATTTCCATAGCCAGTAGGGCACATTGGGAACTTAAAAGTCGCCACTCCATCCTAACAACCAGTAAAAGGTGAATAAAGTGAAAAATCAGCAACTTCTAAGATGATCATTCTGTGAGATTATCATTACCCTGATACCAAAATCAGACCAACATATTAAAAGTAAATAAAACTACAGACCAGTATCTCTCATGAACATAGACGCAAAAATCCTCAACAAAATATCAGCAAATCAAATCCAACAATGTATAAAAACAATTATACTTCATGACCAAGTGGGGCTTATCCCAGGTGTGCAAAGCTGGTTCACCATTTGAAATCAATGAATATAATCCATCACATCAACAGGCTCAAGAAGAAAAATCACATGATCATATAAATAGATTCAGAAAAATCATCTGACAAAATTCAACACCCATTCATGATAAAAATTGTTGGGAAATAGGAATAGAAAGGAACTTCTTCAACTTGATAAAGAATATCTGCAAAATACCTTACAGCTAATATCATATTTAACGTGAGAAACTCACAGCTTACCTGCTAAGATCAGGAACAAGACAAGGATGTCCCCTCCCACCATTGCTTTTCAAATTGTACTGAAAATCATAGCTAATACAATAAGACAAGAAAAGGAAATAAAAGATACGGAGGTAGGAAGGAAGACATAAAACTGTCTGCTCACAGATGGTATGATCATCTATGTAGAAAATCTAACCGAATTGATTTTAAGAAACTCCTGGAACTAATAAGAGATTATAACCAGGTTCAAGGATACAAGATTAATATATACTAGCAATGAACAAATGGAATTTGAAATGAAAAGCACATCACTAACAACTCCCCCAAAAATGAAATACTTAAGTACAAATCTAACAAAATACATATTATAAGACTTATATGAGGAAAATGACAAAATTCTAATGAAGGATATCAAACAGGAAATAGATAAATGGAAAAATATTCCACTTTCATGAATGAGAAATCTCAGTATTGTCAAGGTACTTGTTCTTCCTAACTTGACCATAGATTCAATGCAATCCCCATCAAAATTCCAGCAATTCCTTTTCTGGATATCAACCAAATGATTCTAAAGTTTATATGGAGAAGTGAAAGACTTAGAATAGTCAAATCAATATTGAAGGAGAACAAAGCTGGAGGACTGATGCCCTCGACTTCAAAATTTGCTATAAAGCTACAATAAAGAATACAGTCTGGTCGTGATGAAAAAATACATAAATAGATCCACAGAGCAGAAGAGAGAGCCCAGAAACAGACCCTTATAAATATGGTCGACTGATCTTTGACAAAGGAACAGACAATATAATGGAGCAAAGATAGTTTTTCAACAAATGGTGCTAGAAGAACTGGACACACATTCAAACAAATAAATCTAGACAGAGACCTTATACTCTTCAGAAAAATTAACTCAAAATGGATCATAAAATGCAAAAATATAAAACCATTAGAATATAAGATAGGAGAAAATAGAGATGATCTTTAGTCTGGCAATGACATTTTAGTTACAACATGGAAGGTGGGATCCACGAGTGAAAATAATAATAAACTGGACCTTATGAAAATGTAAAACTTGTGCTTTGTAAAAGTCAATACAAGAGAATGAGAAGACAAGCTACAGACTGGGAGAAATATTTGCAAGTTATATCTAATAAAGGTCTTTTACCAAAATATACAAAGAACTCTTAAAATTCAATGATAAGAAAGTGAACAATCATATCAAAAAGTGAGGAAAAGCCTTAACAGACACCTCACCAAAGAAGATGTTCAGTATACTTCTGCAGAAGTAAGTATATGGAAAGGTGTTCAACATCCTGTGTCATTAGGCTATTGCAAATTAAATTGACAATGAGATACTACTACACACCTATTAGAATGGCCAAAATACAAAATACAGGCAGCACCAAATGCTGGCAAGAACATAGAACAAGAACTCTTCACTCATTGTTGGTAGGAATGCAAAATGGTGAAACCACTTTAGAAGACATTTGACAGTTTCTTACAAAACTAAAACATACTCTTACCATACATTCCTGCAATCATGTTCTTTAGTATTTATCCAAAGAAGTTGAAAATTTTCATCCACAAAGAAGTCTTACATGGATGTTTATAGCAGCCTCGTTCATAATTGCCAAACCCTGTCATAATTTCCCAAACAACCAAGATGTCCTTCAGTATAAGAATGGATAAATAAACTGGTATATCCAGACAAGAGAATGTTATTCAACAATAAAGAGAAATGAGCTATAAAACCATGAAGACATGGAGGAAACTTACATGCATATTATCAGTGAAGGAAGCCAATCCGAAAAGACTACATACTGTATGATACTAACTGTATCACATTTTGGAAAAGAGAAAACTATGGAGACAGTAAAAAGATCAGTGTTTGTTACAGGTTAATGGGGAGGGAAGGAAGAACAGGCAGAGCACAGAGGATTTTTAGGACAGTGAATCTACTCTATACAATAGTACAGTGGTGGATTCATGTCATTGTACATTTTTTCAAACTTACAAGAAGTTAAATGTCAAGAGTGAATCCTAATGTAACCTATGGACTTTAGGTGAAATGATGTTATAATGTAGATCCATCAAATGTAACAAATATACCACTGTGTTGTAGGATGTCAATAATAGAGGAGATTTTGCCTATTTTGGGATGGGGGATATATAGGGTCTCTGCATATTCCACTCAATTTTGCTGTGAACTAAAAACTGCTTTAAGAATAAAGTGCTTTGGGGCTAGCCCCGTGGCTGAGTGGTTAAGTTCACGTGCTCTGCTGCAGGTGGCCCAGTGTTTCGTCGGTTCGAATCCTGGGTGTGGACATGGCACCACTCATCTAAGCCACGCTGAGGCGGCGTCCCACATGCCACAACTAGAAGAACCCACAACTAAGAATATACAACTATTTACCGGAGGGCTTTGGGGAGAAAAAGGAAAAAAATAAAATCTTCCATAAAAATAAAAATAAAGTGTTTTTTAAAGATTAAAACTTGGTCGTCTATTTTTAAATTTCCTTATTAACTGCTCCTTTTGCTTCATCACTTCTCTCTCATTCACACCTAGGGTATCAAAAAAGGTCACCTAAGAGAGTTAGATTTTTTTTAAAGGCAAAAAAAAAATCACTTATGTATATGGATTTACACAGTGCCCTGACTTCAGGAAAAATATTATTATAGCATATGGTCCTACAAGAATGGTCACAAAAGGGAGCAGTGAAAGGAAATAACCCCAGTAAGCATTTTTTAAGGAGGCATATCTGGTTGTAGAATTTGCAAGGAAGAGATGACCTGAGGCATTGATCTACCCAATTCTTGGCTTGGCCAGCTGGTCAGGAACTTAGAAAGAAAAAGATTGAAAGTTTGGTGACAAAAATGTGCGGAACATAATAAGGCAGTGAACGGACCTTTTAGAATGAGTGTGATGTGTAAAGACATTTGTTCCACATAAATGCCCACCAGACAATCCAGGAGAAACTCTTGATGGGCAAGTTGACAAGATGACCCATCTGTGAATATCAGTCAAGTTCTTTCCAAGCTCTTGTTACCGAAAGTTTGGTCTCTGATCCCGACACCAATCCAAATAACGAGAACAAGAGTCTCAAGTGGAAAAGGAAAGGCTTTACTTTGCCAGGCAGAGGGATCAAAGCAAGAGCTAGTGCCTCAAAAATTGCTCTCTCCCTGTTGAAAAACAGGTAGGGGGTTTTAGCTATGGGAGGGGGGCTTTGGCATTCTCGGTCAGCATTTTCCCATCGGCCTATGTCTGGGGCTGCTTCCAGTGGAAGAGACAAAGGATTTCTCAGAAGAGTGTCCTTGGCTGTTTATCTCCATGGTGGAAGGTAGACTCTGACGTCAGGAAGCTGAGGAGTTGGGCCTGGGAAGCTTCAGTTTCTTGATATTCTCTGGACATTAGTTTCTCTGTAAAAGAACTTCAAGGTCCTGGGATTGGCCACAACTTTACTGGGAGACCAGCATGAGGCCATCTGGACTTTAACAATTTGTAACTTCTATTTGGTTGTAAAGCTCAGGGAGTCAGAGGTTAAAGAAACAAGCATTTACACATGAGTGTAACTAAAGAACCAGGAAACTGGAAATGTGTGTTTTAGTTTTGACTCGTATATGGTGGGTTCACTGTAGGGGAACAAATATCAGGGCTGATATTAACTAAGAGCCAGTAACACTCTCACTGCTTGCTAAATGGATTGATGTAAAAACTGAATCTAATAGCAGTCTAATATTATGCATGGGCTTAAAAATATGGATTTGTCCTCACCAACCTTTTTCTGGCAGCCTCTGAAGCATAATGTCAAACTGGCATCAATAAAGCCCATTGCAGAGAACACGATAAAGCACCAGTCAGATATTTGCTATCACATTTATTATATCAGACCAGCTAATCATGAAAGAGGCAAAGCTGTGATTTGTTTTCACAGGAATAGACACATTCTGTTTATAGCACTCCCGTACATGGATTCACAAAACTCTTTTTATTCATTGCCATTAAATCCCACCCAACATTGCCTCTAACCAAGAAGCCCACATCACAGCAAAGCAATGGGCTCATAGTCATGAACTTCAGCCCCAGAAGTTTGTCCTGAGTATTAGCCAAACTGCTGACTCATTAATTTGAGTGAAAGTAAATTTTCAAAGGTAGCTTGTTTTTCACGTTTGAAAAGAAAATACTCTTTCTTCTAAAGTCCTATTTCAATATAAACTGAGAAAAGCAAAGTTGCAAGGTGGAACTTAGTTTATTTTTTTTTTGTAATAGGATGAATATCTGTGCCTTTTATTCATCCTCCAGAATTTCTCTATTAGATTCATTCTAACCTCAAAGGACAATTGATTCTACTTTAGCGATGCTTTTGTGTAATAAAGAAAAGCATCCCTAGAGAAGCCATTGAATTCACTAAGTCATTCATTGGGAGAATTTACTGCCTGTTTGTTATTTTAGAGCTAGTAATAAATGTGTTCAGAGTGGGTGACACATTCTTATTCCATCTGAGGTTAATTTTTTACACCAGAGTTTTTCCATGACATTTTTCATCTCTGAATTTCTCAAGGTGTATATTAAAGGATTCAACATGGGAGTGATAATTGTATAAACCACTGTTATGGATTTATCAATGGGAAAGTTGGAAACAGGTCTAACATACATGAAAATACAGGGAACAAAAAAGAGGACAACCACCGTGATGTGGGAACTGCAGGTAGACAGGACTTTGCGCCTCCCTTCCTGACTGTGAGCTTTAAGGGAATTCAGGATGACTCCATAGGAGATTAGAAGAAGGATGAAGATGACCATACAGATTGCTCCACCATTGGCAACCACAGTGAAACCTACAAAGTAGGTGTCAGTGCACGCAAGTTCCAATAATGGGTACATGTCACAGATGAAGTGGTCAATGACATTGGGGCCACAAAAGGGGAGACTGCACACAAAGAGAAGTTGAACCATAGAGTGCAAAAAACCTCCCACCCAGGCCACCACCACCAGCAGGATGCAAACGTGTTGATTCATGACAGTCAAGTAGTGCAGCGGCTTACAGATGGCCACATAGCGATCATAGGCCATTGCCACCAGAATGAAGACCTCAGCACCTCCAAATAAGTGTTCTAGAAAGAGCTGTCCCATGCAACCTGGGAAGGAAATTGTTTTTTTGTCAAAAAGTAAATCTATAATCAATTTGGGTGAAATGACAGTGGAATAAATTGCATCCATGAGTGATAGATAGGCAAGGAAGTAGTACATTGGGGAGCCCAGAGAAGGGCTGGCAAAGACAGTCACCACAATGAGCAGGTTGCCCACCATTGTCACAATGTAGATGAGTAAAAACATGACAAATAATGCTTTTTGCCCCTCAGGATCCCGAGTGAGGCCCAGAAGGACAAATTCTGTTACATTGTTACTATGTCCCATTTACTCTTCTATAAGGCTTGTTTCAGGGATTAGAGCTCAGAAGAACAGAACCTGAAATGAAATTGTGAACATGACTATGAACACATCCATCATGTTACAGGCACACCTTCACCATTATGTCTTCTACAGTGGTTTACGCGCAATAAACATTTAGTAAATATCTATTGAGTTCTTCTACCAAAGAACCCATTACTTCTTCCTTTGACAATTCTACTTCTCCTCAGACGATTTTGTTGGGACTACCAGAAAGAGGTTCTATCTAAAAATCTTCGTGGATCTTCTGTGGAGAAGCACAATCAAAGGCCCAACAATTGAATCTTACATTTAATAAAGCTTTCTTTAAACTGTGTCAGTTCTTGGCATAAAAGTCAGAAATGATGAACAAGGAAAGGGTTCCTACTCTCTAGAAACTTACTCTCTGCCGATGATGATAAACTCTAAATAAATTGGTGTGAAGTCAGACCTTTGAGTTGGTAGCGTTTGTGGTGAGCACTGTAACAATATGATCTACGTAACACCAAAAATAATTCCTCTTCTGGACTAACCCACCTAATAGTATGATATTCTGCTGTTAGATATTCAATCCTTCATGTTTCAAAGGAGGTACAGTCTTCATTAATCTCTCATTAAATTTAAAGAAACTAGACTTTGAACTGTGTCAAATAACCACAAAATCATTTAAGTTTTTGCTCCCTATGGCAACTACGTGGTCTGACCCTCTGTCAGCGTCTTAAGCAGTTGTAATTCTCTCCATTTAATCATTGCCTATCACACAAATCTTAACACATGGAACACTACCTAAATTTTCACCAAATATTTTTGAACTGAAATGAAATAGCTCATGACTATCACCAACTATTACATTAACAGGTAGTATCTTTTTATTCAAAACTCTTGGGATGAGAAAGGTAGTGAGGGAGGAGAAAATAGAGGTAGAGGAAAGAGAGGTCGAAGACACTGGCAAGAGAAGTAGAAGACAATGGGACACAGTTTTATTTACAACGCTTCTTAGGTACTGAGAGAGCTCAAGACAGAACTTCAGTGCTCAGATTTGAAAAAGCAGCATACTCAAGGGAAAAGTCCAAGTTCAGTGTAAAAAGGCATGAGTTTGGGTCATTTGCAAAATGTAATTACAAGTCTTCTTAGTTTGCTTATTGGAAAACAAAGGGTTTGAACTAGACATTGTCAGAATCCTTTTCAGTCCAACTATCTATGATACTATTAGTGCAGATCCACCTTATACTATTCTGCAGACAATTTTATTTTCTTTATTCATATTTTTATAATTAAATAAAATTTTCCATACTTATCACCATTACTTTTAAAAATTATGTCTACTCTTTTGGATTGTTGTTTCAGTACAAGTAAAGTGTCCAGAACAGGGTAAGTGCCTGACATCTGCTAAAGGCTCAATGGATGACAGCTATTATTAATGCTCTTGAGTTCTTCACTATGAACATTGTATCAGAACAAGACATCTGGATCTTTGTCAATTTGATAAGAATTATAGACATACTCCAGGATAAAAAAATATTATATCTATAGTTTATGAATCCCAATTGGGGCATAAGATAAGATGGTATGTCTTAGGAATTATCTATTTTGTTATGTATGAGTAGTAAGATTTACCTATTCATGTAAGTGTTTTGACTAGATGTATTTTAACCAGAAGCAAGCAAAATACCAGAAAAAAAGTAGAAAAGAAAAGAAAAGAAGGATCAAATCAGGAAGTACAAATTATATTTAAGAAACGGATATCCATATGTGATAATAATATTAATGTGATAATTAAGTGAGGTCATAGTCTTTAAAAACATCTTCACAAATACTTCCTTTAGTGAGCAAGTGCTGAAAGCCCCAATTCCTTGAGGCTCCCAGGGGTTACTCAGGAGGCTTTGTACGAAGCCATACCAAATAAACAGTACATCGTAGTAGAAGGAAATTCTAGAGGTATAAAAAGCATTGCTCTCTCACTCTACGTCTGATGGTTATGACAAAATGAGAAGACATGACAAATAACAAGAGAGAAGAATTGTATAACTACAAATACAAACCCAAACTTTCAGATTATTCACTGCTCAAAAAAATCACCCAATTACTAAACCTCAAATATAGACGAGTTGATTCCCTTCATATGGATTTGGTGGGGAAAGGACTTGTGCAGGAAAGTCTGAGCTTTCTTTAGAAGCCCACTGTGAGGAGCATTCCACAGGGTCACTCACATCACTGCTCCCACTCAATTCAGAAGTTCTGTCATTGCTGAAGCTGTGGATTGATGAAGGCTCACCTGTTGAAGAACATAAGGGTAGAAGGTCATCTGTATCCAATTAATTCTTTTCACTCCTTACTTTCTGCAGAATCTAGTGCTCTTACTCTTATTAATCATCAGTATAGAATTTCACCAGGATGAATCTTCTATCAGCCAGGTAAATTATTTACATGTGAAAATTAGTTATATAAACTATTCTCCACAGTGTATGACATCAAAATTTGATACCATAAAAACTAAAAGATAGTATTACTAGGCTTTCAAGTTAAACCAGTAAGTTAACAATTCTCTATTTTAAGAAGATAATTTATAATAGTTTCTTAAGAATATGTTTTTAAAAAAATACAAATTGAAATCCTAAGGTAGAAAACTACTATAGTACTTTATAACTACAGTTTTATGCCTTGTTAAGTAACAGTAAGCAAGGTCCATCCCCGAACATGGGTTTATTTATGAATATGTATAAACATGGTTGCTGTGATAATTTTAAAAGCTTCACACATAACAATTCTTATCAAGCCCCCAGAACAAAATAGCCATTCATTCCTTTATATTCTAACACACGATATATCATTTTAAATTCTCTAATAAAACTATCTAAAAGTAATTATAAATATAAACATATCACATAAAATATAACAGCCCGTGAACCTAAATTATAGATTCATTAGTGTATGTGTAATGAATTACCTGTTTCTCTTTGTGATTTGGCAAAATGGACAATGAACATCAGCCAGGTTGTAATACCAAAAACAAATACATTTTGTATATTCTGGTTAATTTTTACATTTTGCTAGCTTACTTTACTAAATCCAGACCTCCTCCAATGAAAATATATGACGTTTAAGGCTTGACTATATTTAAATATATATATAAATTAAATATATGAATTTTCAATGAATATCCTTTGTTGTTTGTTACAAGAACTCACCTCTTGCGTTTTTTTCCTCAGTCTTCAAAATCAGTGCTTCCCTCCTTCACATGAGGTAACTGTATATACCTCATGTATCTATGTGTTACCATAGAATACATAATAACGTATGGCTGATCAGTGGATCTAGAAATAGTTTCAAGTGGCCACATTTTCCATATTTCCACGCAGGCTCCCCATCATCTGAAACTTTTAGATAAATGTAGGAGTATTCAGTGTGGATGCCTAGAATAGAAAGACACAAATACAACATAAATATTTACTGTGCAAAGATAATTAAACATTCTCACCTGCTGGGAAAATTTCTTCAAAGAAAAACAAAGCTGATATATTCTCATGACTATGTAGAAACTGACCTAATTAGTGGAAATTAATTTGGGCAAGCCCATTATTTGACAAAACAAAAATCCCCCAAATTTAAAAACACTGAAATTGGTTGTTTCTATGTATCTCTTCTCAGTTAATTACCAAAAGTACTTTACTTTGTTGATTTAGGATGACATTCATGTCTCTGACCATTAATGTATCTCTGTACCTAACAAGGCAAATGTTGAGATTTGACTTCCTAGAATAGCCAATAACTGAGCACTCCCCCTGGTAATAGTAAAGCCCTTTAGCCTTTCAATCATTCAAACAGATTATCCCTAAGGCGTCTTCCTCCCTAATTAAAAACATGTCTCTACCTCTCTCCAACTTCATCCCAGGAAATTGGGAACATCCCTAAACTTCTATAAGCAATGAGGGATATCTATGAAAAGGAAAATATAACAAGAAAACACCTACAGGACTAGATACGAGTGGAAAATAGACTCCAACCTGGAAATCACTTGGGCCATTCTATCAGGAAAATCATTCTTCCATTTATTTGTGTGGACACAGCCTGTGGTATTTACATCATTACTGTTTTAAATGAGAGCTAATGTAAGGTCATTATAGATTAGTTTGTTAGAATATTTGGAACAAAAGCAAATAAAGTAACCTCTTCTGGACAATTTTCTCCCCTAGAACAATATCTAGAAAAAAAAGAGTTGGCTCTTGCCAAGAAAGAGTAGCGAACAGCCAAATATGTGAAAAGCCAGCAGTTTGAAAAGAAAAAACTGTTAAACAAAGTAATAAATTCTGATCTTCATATTAGGAAATATTTAGGTAAGGCAAATAATATTTCAGCCAAAATGAAAGGAAAACTAGTTTCAGTCTTCTTTATCCATTCATATCCCCAACAAAGGAGGTCCTTACTCTAGCTATTAGAGCCTTTGCTCAAGAGGCCCTGAGGCTCAGAGGCAGAAAGCCTTGAGACTGGAAAGTAATTCAAGTTGATGTTTCAGTTCTTCAAAAGACAAGTAATCACAAATATGTAGTTCTGGTTTGGAGTGGATATTGTTGATCAAGGCCTGAATCCATGTCAGGTGGAATCATAATGTTTTTCAGTCCATCAATTCAGTACCTTAATTTTAGTCCAATATTAATTGGGTAACACTTTGTCAAGAAAGATATTATTTTCCAGCAAGAGCCTGCCTGTACCTCAAATCTCTGACAGCTTCCATTGTTGTTTGTCTTAACATGACTTACTATGGGCTCCACTGAGCATGTTCATCTCCACTGTATTTAGTTTAATATTGCATTTTCTAGGTC
This sequence comes from Equus asinus, assembly GCF_041296235.1. Taxonomy (NCBI): domain Eukaryota; kingdom Metazoa; phylum Chordata; class Mammalia; order Perissodactyla; family Equidae; genus Equus; species Equus asinus. Next base: position 17,865,537 of record NC_091806.1, read on the forward strand.
ATAAGGGTCTTAGGTAAAGAGTCATTAAATACATATATGAACCAACTGAAGATCGTTATTATGTGCTAAGCCACACCAAAAGTTGGAGGTTTTCAGCTTACCTAACAAATGGAGGAAATCCAACAACTACAAATGTTACATGTATTAATTCTAAGATTTAAAGAGTACATGTAAGCACTGTTCCTCTCTTACAGGTGAATGGCAAAACACATAGAAGTTATCCTTAATTTAGGAGAACCATCTGATATGATCAAGCTTACGGTGAACTAAATTGCAACTCAGAGCTGGAGAACTAATATATGCAGAGATATATTTCTCTATGTCCCTCCAAGCTGAATGCAAAAAAACTATTAATGCTTTCTGCATAGCTAAATGAAGTGAAAGAATTTGCTAGATAGATGATGTCCACAGCAGCCCTGAAGCTGAATTTATGTGCTCCAACACTGAAAATATTGAATGACATATACATTGCCTTAAAATAGTTAATAATTCATAGTGATTCTCTATAAACCACATCCATTCCCAAACTAGAAAACTCAATGGAGAGACTCTATTTGTCAATGGAAAAGCAAGAACGGCTTATTTTGCACCAAATCTCCCAATAAGAGAAGCTGGAAGAGGTAGAGAAATATAAAATGCATGTGTTTAAAAGCATTGAGATCTAATAAGGAATCAAGGATCTGTAGGGTCAATATTTTTAAGAGAAGAGAAACCAGAGAGCTCGACCCTGCATTTCCTGGCTTCTTTTCTCTATAAAGATGTGAGCTAATTCTCAAAACCACAAATGAAAGGCTGAAAAGCTAAGTGGAACTTCCTTCAGACACTTTGCCCTGGGGAACAACAAATGGGATTCAACGTCTATCAGGGAAAAGAAGCTTGGGGCCGGCTCCGTGGCCAAGTGGTTAAAGTGCCACATGCTCCATTTCAGTGGCCTGGGTTCACAGGTTTGGATCCCAGATGCAGACCTACTTCACCCATCAGCCATGAGCTAAAGATATCCCACATACAAAGTAGAGGAAGATTGGCACAGATGTTAGCTCAGGGCTAATCTGCCTCAAGGGAAATAAAGGAGAATTGGCAACAGATATTAATTCAGGGCAAATATTTCTCACAAAAAGAAAAAAAAGGAAAAGAGTCTTTAGTAAACAATCAGGCTCTCATTTGAGACCATAACGGGCTTTACTGTTGAAGTCAGGGTGAAGAGAAAATAGAGTAGTTCTCAGAGAAACTCAAGCCCAGCTTGAATCATCTAATTTCTTGATGAGATTATCTGTGTTCTTGCTTTCGCCCAAACCTAGCTCCCAACTAGAAACAAAATGAAATCTCTCTTAAGGATGAAAACACCATAAAATCCTTGAATTATCTCTACAACTTTTTGAATATAAAATCTGGCACAAAAAAGAAGATAACAAAACATCGGAGAATACAAGGCTTAATTGAAAAGCAATAGCAATAGAAACAGATATAGATGATCCAGACTAGGAAAAAACAAGCATTTCAAAACAAATTTAGTATGTTCAAATAATTAAAGCACAAGATGCATAACAAATTGAATCAAAGAAATTTGAAAACTAAAATATATAACTGAAATTAAGAACTCAATTATTGGGTTTAACAGCAGATTAAACACATATGAATAGGGAATTAATAAATGGGGAGAAAGATTGGAAGAGAATATGCAGAATATGCAAATAAGAGAGAGGTAAAAAGGTGGACAATGCAGGAAATAGCATAAAAGACACTAAAAGGTACAGCACCTAGCTTCAACATACTTTTAATTTAGTTACAATTTAAGAAAGAGAGGAAAAAGAGACAAGGTAGGCAAAATATTTGAGGATAGGACTGAATTTTTCCCCAAACTATTGAAAGGCATTAAGATGTGCATTCATACAGAGTTACAAATCTCATGAAGAATAAAATTTTTAAATGATAATTTTGAGGGGCCAGCCCTGGTGGCCTAGTGGTTAAGTTTGGCATGCACTGCTTCAGAGGCTGGGCACAGACCTATACCACTTGTCTGTCACTGGTTATCCTCTGGTGGTGGCTCACATACAAAAAGAGGAAGATTAGCAGGAGATGTTAGCTCAGGCTGAATCTTCCTCAGCAAAAACTTTAATTAATTTTTAAAAATGATAAATTTCAAAAAAAGGATAAATAGAAAACTTAGGGCATAATAAAACCAAAGACAAAGAGAAAACCTTAAGGACTTATTGCATTCAAGGAAGTAGCAATAATACTGACAACCAATCTCTTAAAAGGATAGAAAGCAAGAAGATAGAGGAATTATGTCTTCATAGTGCCAAAAGAAAACAAACTCATTGGCATGAGCCTTACAAGATAAACATCATACATAAGAGGATAAAAGATGAAAATAATATAGTGGAATAAATTTTAGCCAGAAAAGGGGCACTTTTTCTATACTGCCATCAGAAAGAAAATAGGCTTCAAGGCAAGAAGCATTTCCACATATAAAAGTTCTACAAGAGCAAAAGGTCAATATAGCAGAAATAGGCAACAATTATAAATGGGTATGTGACTAAAAACATAGCTTCCTAATATATATTTTGGAAAACTATATTGTCTTGAAAGAAATAATAGATAAATCAGCAATAATAGAAGTAGATATCAGCACAACTCTCAGTAACAGCAAGAACATGCACACAACAAAAAGTTCATAGAGATATAAAAAATTTAAAAAACATTATTAGCAAATGTGACCTATGACGTAAGAAAACAATACATCCAACAACTTCAAATTCCATCTTCTTTTCAAGTTCAGAGGGAATATTTTTCAAAATTGATTATATACTGGGTCATAAAGCAATTCTTAACAAATTTCATTGAATTACAATCATAAAATATGTCTCTGACCATGAAGAAAATAAGCTAGAAAATAAAAACCTAAAAGTAACCAGAAAATTCCTATATGTTTGAAAATTAAGCACTGCATTTCTAAATCACCCCTGGGCACAATAAATCACATCAGAAATTAGAAAATATTTAGAGCTTAACAATGATGAAAGTACAGCACAGCAAAGCTGTGAGAGTCAGCTAAAATTTTATTTGCATGCACTAAAAATTGATAAATCTTGAAAAACCAATGCACTAAACATATATTCAAGAAGATATTAAAATGACAGAAAAGTAAAACTAAAATAAGCAGTGGGATGGAGAGAATAACAATAACAGCAAGTGTATGAATAAATCTGCATAGCATGGTAACAATAGGCAAAAGTGGACAATTGCTGCACCGCAGTCTCACTTGAGGGAGGTCTTGAAGGATTGTAGTGAAGGAAATCTTCCTAGTAAGCAGTAATTTGAGCAGTACCTATGGTTTTCCACTTCACATGGAAGGAGAAATTGCTGACTCATGGATCTCCACTGACTCAAGGACACTAACTATAGATTTTATAAACTATTAAAGGAAAGGAAAAATGGAAGAATGGATGACAAAGCAGTCTGGAGGAGCAGTATGTGGATGGATCACTCAAAATGGACACCAAATACAAGAATGTTTGTTTCTCATATAAGTGCCTCTCAAAGAGAATCCACTGCAGAGAAGGCTCTCAAAAGTCTGGTTGACAAAATGACCTGTCTTATGAATATCAGTCAGCCTTTATCCCCAGGCACTTTTGTGGTCCCTGTGGCAGAAATGAGTGTTCTACACAGGCTCAACATGATGTGGCTTTCAGCATTCCTGGTCTGGCTACTATCACTGCTAAATGTCCAAAATTCTGTCAGTAAAGTCCATCACTGACTCCCTCATAGGGCACAATTCTCTAGGGAAACCAACCAACGACTGTGGCAGCTTACTTCATTGAAACTCTTCAACCTGGAGGAGACAGCATCTAGTCATCACATATTCTAGATATATATTTGTCCCTGCTACAAGCAGTGATTCAGCCTGCTTCATTATTCATGGATCTGAACCCATTATCCATTGCCATGGTACTCCACTCATTGTCTTCTCTATCTTCTCTAATCAGGAGAGAGATTTTAGAGAAAATAAAGTAAAGCAAATTGCTCACCACCATAGAATTCACTGGCATAACCATGTTACTCATCACCTAGAAGCAATTGGCCGAATAGAACATTGGAATGGCCTACTGAAGGCTGGGTCACGGTGCCACCTGGGATACCCTGATCTGAAAGTTTGGAATACTGTCCTATATGTGTAGCATACAGTATGTTCTTAGTCCGCTCTAGTCATATTATACTATATGCTGTGTATATTCATGAGGGAATATCCCCATGCTAATAAACTTTCCTCCATGTAGCCTTATATTTTGCCCTCCTCTATTTCAATATCCAAGAGATCCATTTCCACATGTTACTCCAGTTATTGCCAACATATACTATCCAGATACTGCATTTTTTTAATCAAAAAACTTTCCTTCTAAAACAAGACTGTATTTCCTACTTGGGCTCTACTGACACCTGAACCTAGTTATTTATCTGGAAGCAATGAGGTACTGCTCTGGGAAAGGGCATGAGACCTTTGATAAGGTGGATCCCTGAAGCTTATGTGAACTTTGAAGAAGTTAAACTTGAATAGATTGTCTACTAACAGCACTCCCAGTAACAGGAACAATATATTATTCTTTACTAAGAGGAGAACAGGGTATTACATCAGCATATTCACCTCAGTCGATCCTTTATGCCGCTTGAATCCATTTCTTCATATATATCATGGGAACAGTTCATCTAGGACCCTCTTTCTGGGGGAAAGTTAGAAGAGAATGCTTAGAAGGATAAACCATGTCCTTTGCCACTGCAGCTGATCTTAGAATTTTAACTTCTACTTATCTTCTTCTTCCTTCACTCACAATTCTATTCTCAGTTCATCTTCCACTAACATCTTGACTGGTCTCAGTGACTTATCTAGATGTGTAGCCCAGAACTTCACCCCTAAAATGTCTGATCACCTCTTCCCTATGCTTTTCTCAGGCCAGAGTTCCTGTATTTTCTCATTTACTGTCACAGTGGGAATAGAGTAGCAGTAAGTAGCCAAGTGGATCACCTGAGAGACAAAAATATTCTTCCTTGCCAATACCGTTTTATAGCATTTCCATTTTCACCTGATAATCACGTTCAATTAAGTCTACCAGAGTCATAGAAAGAGTCCTTTCTCTGAATTGTTACAGGTAGCAATCCTTCTAGTGCTAAGAGAGCAGGTTAAGATAAATCCAACACTGTGATAAATGGGACAGTGAATAAAGAAAAGAACCTTTTTATAACATAACTGATTCATTTTATCAACTAACTATGAAGCTTCCATAAGTTTGAAGTTTGCAGTTATGTTAGCCAATCAACAAATATCTTTATATTTCAAAACAATTTGACTTTTCTGTCATTTACAAGCAAAAGTCTCTTAACTGAAACAGTCTCATTTTAAATATGTATGTGAAATTGGGTTAATTTATAATCCCTTTTATTCATTTACATATATATCTATTTTTGAACCAGTACCACATAATTTTAATTGTTGCAACAATGTAATCTGTATTATCATCTAGAATGGCTCATTATCCTTTCAAAATTTAATTGCAATTTGTGTATCTTTATGCTTACAGATGAACTTTTAGAATCAAAGGAATGTCAGACATAGTTAGCTTTTATATGGAAAGGAAGGTAATATATGTTTACCATTTTTACCCAAATAAATATGTACTTAACATACTGCCATATTTTTTAATGTAGTTTAGATATGACCACACTCAAAGTAAGTGTATTCATTACGTTGATGACGTCATAGTTTGCTTTTCAAAGGAAGAAGCTTGGAAGGATATAAGAGCTATGATGCGTATGGTTAGTGAAATATGACTGATCAATCCAGCCAAAGTACAGAGGCTGAGCCAATCAGGCAAGTTTCTGGAAATAACATAGTCCATGATCATTAGAGACAATCTACAAACCCTACCAAATTCAACACTATCCCTTTCATATCCTAGTAACAAGAAAGAAATGACGTTGGCTCTAGGAGATTCAAAATGGGAAGATACTCAGGCAATGTCAGTGAATCCCATAATACTATTGCTCAGATGTTTTCAGAAGCATCTACTATATAAATGCTTGCAACATGGAGACTTTGGCAGAAGTCTAGTACTGTCACCCTTAAGGAACATTGGGATTTGTGAGTCAATAATTCTTTGATACAGTGGCCAAATGCAGCTTGTTTGAAAGACAACAACTAGAAGTCATTGGATGTTTGTAGACACATCTTAAAAGTATCACCAGTGCCCTTTATGTCATGGGTGATGTCAGAGGGTCATTCTCAAAAAGATGGAGTAGAACAACAAAGCTTTTTAATGAAATGGAATTAGTATATATAAAAAAATGCTCTGGGAGGTGGCTCAGGGAAAGTATATCATATTCATAAACATAACTTTCAGAACAAAACAGAACCTCTGGTAGAGTTTGTCATTCACTCATTTGTAAGTTATAAGAATGTAATTATTCACTTCCTGCAAAAGAAACACAAGATACTTAATTTCCCAATGAAAGTTCCCAAACAAAAGGGTAGGATTCACATGGAAATCTTCGAAAATTCTCTCTGAAAGGTAAAACCTTGGTCAAATAAGACAAAATTAAGTCTACTCAGTGACTATATATGTGAGCAGCATATATCACTGCAGGGAGACTGGTTCTCACCTTCAGAGCAATGTCTTGATATTTACAAATCCATGGGTTGTAGCAATTAGCTTCAACATTTTGTCATACAAATAAGCCCTTGATGAGTGGATGACCATGTCCATGACAGAGAATGATGTTATGGAAGGTCTTAGAGTACTCAGAAGGAAGGTTAAAGTGGGTCATGTCAATCCTTCAAAGAATCCAAGTATTGACTCAAAAAGACGAATAGAATGCATTTTACTTCCCCTCTGGAGGTAGCTACTTTAATATATGGGATAAATGACACATACTAATGGGCAGAATAACAACATATACCACGAAGTCAACCAATGTCACCAATGTGATAGAGACTAATGTGCTATGATAATAACAGAAAAGCTGTTTAAAATCACTTGAGGAGGATTTGTTAGGGCTAAGGATCACCACATAGCTTGTAGGGATGTTACAAAAGACCATTAGCCATAGCTCCCAGTAGCCTCAAATGGATTATCTTTTAATTCCACTTTGGACTTCAGTTAGCCTGTGATCCAAAACACGAATGAAAATGCTATCAAGCTTGGAACAATACATGGTGTACCAATTTGTTCCCCTAAATTACATATTACTGAACCAAGTCACAATTTTCCCCATGTCCAGTGGCTAAGAAGTGTATCACAAAAACATATTATACCCCTTACAACTCATATAATGATAACTTAATCAAAACCTGAAATTGTGTTCAGATGGGTAATAAGTGGTTAAATGGGAAAATCATGACAAAAAGGAAAGAAGCACACAAATGGGTGATAAATCTTAAGAAGGACATTATTATTCTTTTCCCATAAGATTGTCTTGACTTTAGAGAATAAAACCCAACTATTTCTCTCATTTGTGACATTAAGTTAGTAGGTGCTAGGATAAGGCACTCAATCCCTTTTTGCTGGAGTGGGAGAACTTGATTGAAGTTTATTTAGAGCTTTACCTGAGAATTGTACTTATATTATTTGTAGGAAAGATATAATGAAATGCCTCTACTGACCCACCTGAACTAATAAGTGGTGGAAATTATAAAGGGTAAAGAAGGAAGAGTAGTCCAGTTGGTAGAGGAATGCCTAAAAGTCCTATAGTATAGTCCTTAATCCTGAGATGTAGATGCTAATCCTGAGGCATGGACCTTCTTGGGTTTCAATGGAAAGTCTGATGCATTTAATTAGTCACTCTAAACTGGCAGAACTTGGGCTGCAAACTCTTTTCCAATACCTTTGCACTGGGAAGCTGCTGAAATTTCTGCTCATTCTTTCAGCCTTTCAGCTATTTTTTTGCTGGGCTGAATGTAGTCTCAACCTGTGTATATGCAAGTCAGGAAAAACCTCAGTATTTGAGGGATGGAAAAAGCCCTAGCCAGCAGACTTACATTGCAAGAAATGCAAAAAGAATTTATTCAGGCTGAAGAAAACAATATCATATAAAAATCAGGAGATATAGAAAAGATGGAAATAATGTATATGGATAAAACAGATTAGTTTTCTTTTTTTTTTTAAATACTTTAAAAAATTAATCACTTGAAGGAAGATTGATAATAAGTTCAGGGGTTTATAACATTTTCAGCAGTAAAATATATGACAATAATTTCAAAGGGCAGCGGGATGAAATTGGAACTACAATTTGAAGAGATTGTTAATTTATGTTGAGAAATTGAATTCTGCTAATGATCATGTGAGCAAGCTAAGAAGTGGATCCTTCCTCAGTTGAGCTTTCATATGAGACTGTAGCTCCAGCCAACACCTTGATTATAGCCTTATGAGAAACCCTAAAGTGGAGGAATCAGTTAAGTCATGCCCAGTTTTCTGATGTACAGAAACTGTGAGATTAGAATTGTGTTTTGCATCAAGCCACTAAGTATTAGGGCATTTGTCATACAGAAATAGAAAACAAATACAGATATCTATAAAATCTTCCAAGTATTTGGAAATAGTAATACATATTTAAAGAACTTATAAATCAGAGAATAGGTCATAATAGAAATAAGTAGATATTTAGAATTAAGTAATAAAAACATATAGGGATGTGTGAGACGAAAACAGAACAGTACTTAGAAGGAAGTTTATAGTTTTAAATGGTTATATTAAAGATAAATGCTTAAAAGAAGCTATCCAAGCTTTTATCTTAAGAAGCTAGAGTAAGAGAAGTAAATTAAAGCCAAAGTAAAAGAAAAGACATAATAAAGATAAGATCAAAAATTAACAAAGTAGAAAACATAAAATGGAGAAAATCAAAGCAGACAAAAATTGCTACTTTTTTAGCAAAATTGATAAACTTCTAGCAAGAGTGATCAAAAGACAGAAGAATCCAAATTACCAATATCAGAAACAAAATAGGAGATAACCATCATACAGATCCCTCAGACTTTAAAAGAATAATTAACATTGTTATTAAAAACCTTATTCCAATAAATTTGATAACCTAGATAAAATAGGTAAAATATAGGAAAAACACATACTTCTTAAAATTACTCAAAAAGAAATTGAAAAGCTAAATACTCCTATATCTCTCAAAGAAATGAACTGTACTTTTTTAGAGGGTGACATGCTTGTGTCATAGAAAATCCTAAGGAATCTACGGAGATTAGTATAAATAAGTGAATTTAGCAAGTTTGTAGGATTCAAGGTCCAAATTAAATATTCAATTGCATTTCTATATATTAGCATTAATAACAATTGGAAAAAATATCAAACATCTTTTACAATGGCATCTGAAAAAATAAATATTTATGAAAATATGAACAACATCCCTATATTAAAAATTACTTTTCAAAAATAAATTTTGAAAATACCTAAACAAATAGACATATGGTATTCAGGAATTAGAAAGTTCAATATTATTAGGATGTTGTTCACTCGAAAATGATCTATAGATTCAACTCAATCTGAATGAAAATCCAGGCATGCCCTTTCAGAGATGTAGACAATTGTATTTTCCAAAAATGAATACAATGATATCTCCCATCCCACATGCTGTTCTGCAATGTGACTTTGCCAGTCCCCATCAAATGCTGTCATCTACTTCTCCACCAAATCAAATCTGAACAAGCATGTAACTTCTTTGAGCAATACAAGATTGTGAAAGTGACAGTATGATATTTTGGGACATAGCCCTTAACTGGCCTGACACCTTCAACTTTGTACTGCTGGGATCCCTGAGTATCACATGAAAAGTCTGATTATCCTGCTTGTGATCCTGCATCTTAAGGGATAGGGAGAGGGGTCCTATAGACTATCCAGTTATCACTTGAAAACAAGATATTAAAACACCATTTTCCTTAAAATAAATATGTAAAGTCATGAAATTCTAAATATACTTTATGAGAAGTTTTCAAACTTTACAAAATGACCCTAAAATTTATCAGGAAAAATAAAAATTTAGGAATTGAAAGAAACTTTGAAAAAGATGAGTTATTAGGGGAGACTACCCCAGGTAAGTAAAATTATACATTCAAAATCCTTGACCATTGAAATAGTATGTTAATGGGAGGGAAATAGGCAAAAGAAGAAGAAGAAAAATGAGGATGAGGAGGAGGAAAAAGGAGAGAAATGGCCCCAAAATTAAATTTTCTAAATGTATAAAATTGGCATATTACATAGAAAAGTTTCAAATTACTACTGAAATTAATAACAATGTTGGTGATGTCAGCATCATGGCAGAGTGAACTTGCCTGGTAATTTCTCCCTTCCAACATACAAGGCAAAAACATTCGTACTCCAACAGCAGCATCCAAACACAACACAAATAACATCAGAGAGATGCACACAGCCATATGATGGAGGGCAGAGAGCCTGAAGCACCCCCTTGGAGCAGGTGGAACACAGTATGAGAAAACTTTGCTCCCTCCCCTAAAGACTGACATCCAGGACATCAAGAGGCCTCTGAGAGGGAAGGAACAGGGGACAGGTCATTTATTCATGGGAACATCAAGGATCCCAGAAGGCCCATAAAACTTAAAAGGAAGACCTCTACCAGAGTAAGAGCTTTCGCAGGGGGTGACCTTATCAATCCAACATATCAGGAGAGCAGATAAGGAGAGCAGAGTGAGAAAACCCTGAAGGCACCCCTGCCGGACCACCAGGGATCTCAGTTGAAGGCAGAGGGCTGGGAATACGTGGCTCTTGACCCCCAGCCAGCAGCGATAGGAGGTAACTGAAACCCAATGATACTAGGATGTGTAAAATCAGAGCCACTCCCTTTAGCAATATCAAACATTATATCAAATCTCTATGCCAGAGTGAAAAAGACAAGTACCCAGAATTCAGTCCTGAAGACACAGAAATATGTAATCTAAATGACAAGGAATTAAAAATAGCTATCATCAAAAAACTCAATGAGGTAAAAGAGAATGTAGAGAAACAATTCAATGAGTTCAGGAACTACTTCACAAAACAGATTGAAACTATAAAGAAGAATCAATCAGAAATGTTAAAGATGAACGACACAATGGAAGAAATAAAACAAAATATAGGTTCCCTGAATGCGCAAGTGAACACCATAGAGGAACACATCGGCATAATCAAACATAGACATGTTGAAATGCTCCAGATAGAGGAGAGATAACTAAGACTAAAAATAAATGAAGAAAGTCTCTGAGAAATATCCAACTCAATTAGGAAATGCAACATAAGAATTATAGGTATTCAAGAAGGAGAGGAGAATGAGAATGGAGCAGAAAGTGTGTTCAAAGAAATAATAGCAGAGAACTTCCCAAACCTAGAGAAAGAGATAGAAATCCATGTGGAAGACGCTTCCAGATCTAGATATGTCAGTGTAAAAAGACCTACTGCAAGGCATATAGTAGTAAAACTGGCAAAAGTGAATGACCAAGGTAGAATACTAAGGATAGCAAGGGAGAAGAAAATAACCTACAAAGGAACCCCTATCAGGCTTTTAGCAGATTTCTCTGAAGAAACCTTACTGTCTAGGAGAGAAACGAATGAGATTCAAATCACTGAAAGACAAAAACTTTTAGCCAAGAATACTCTATCAAGCAAAAATATCATTCAAATTTGATGGAGAAATAAAAACTTTCCCAGACAAACAAAAACTGAGGGAGTTCATAGCCACGAGACCCCTCCTACAAGAAATCCTCAAGAAGACCTTCATAGCTGAAAAAAAAAAAAAAACCAGGAAGAAAGGGGTTACAAAGCACAGAGTAAGGAGATAAATAGGTAGACAGAATTAGAATAGGATAGCAAATACTTAAGTATAGCATTAAAAATAAAGGGAAGGAAAACACCAAAAACAAAGATAATCTTGTCATTTTAACCACAAACTCACAAAACAAGATAGAATAAGATGTGAAAAAACAACTTAGGAGGGGAGGAGAAAAGGGACTGGATGAGTTTAGACTTACAAAATAAGAGGCCATCAGAAAATGGACTATCTTATACACGAGATTCTGAATACAAACCTCATGGTAACCACAAAGTAAAACGCAGAAAAGAGACATAAATAATAAATACGGAGAAAACAAAGAAACACATCATTAAAAACTACATAATTCAATGGGTAGACCAAAACACACAGGATGAGAAACAAAGGAAACGCAGGAGAACCTGAAAACAAGTGGTAAAAGGGCAGCATTAAGCTCTCATATATTGAGAATCATCCAAAATGTAAGTGGATTGAATTCTTCAATAAAAAGACACAGAATGGCATTAGGGATTAAAGAACAAGACCCAACAATATGCTGCCTCCAGGAAACATATCTCAGCTCCAAGGGCAAACACAGGCTCAGAGTGAAGGGATGGAATAAAATTCTCCAAGCTACTGTCAAACGAAAGAAAGCGTGTGTTGCAATATTTATATCAGAAAAAGTAGACTTCAAGATAAGACAGATAAAGAGAGACAAAGAGGGGCAGTATATAATGATCAAAGGGACACTCCATCAAGAAGAATTAACACTTTTAAATATCTATGCACCCAACACAGGGGCACCAAAGTTCATAAAGCAACTATTAACACACCTAAAAGAAGATATTAATAATAACACAATAATAGTAGAGGACCTCCATGCTCCATTCACATCAAAGGATAGATCATCCAAATAGAACATCAACAAGGAAACAGTGGAATTAAATGAAAAGCTAAACCAGTTGGACTTAATAGACATGTATAGAACACTCCATCCCAAAACAGCAGAATACACATTCTTCTCAAGTGCACACAGAACATTCTCAAGGATAGACCATATGTTGGGAAACAAAGCAAGCCTCAATAAATTTAAGAAAATTGAAATAATAGCAAACTTCTTCTCTGATGACAGTGCTATAATGATAGAAATTAATTAGAAAAAAAAATCTGAGAAAGGGACAAGATGTAAACAACATACTATTGAATGAGCAATGGATCATTGAAGAAATTAAAGGAGAAATCAAAAACATTTGGAGAGAAATGAAAATGAAAACATACCATACCAACTCACATGGGATATGGCAAAATCCACATTAGGAGGGAAATTCATCTCAATACAGGCTCACCTCAACAAACAAGAAAAATCCCAAATAAGCAACCTCAAGTTACACTTACCTGAATTAGAAAAAGAAGAACAAACAAAGCCCAAAGTCAGCACAAGGAGAGAAATAATAAAAATGGGAGCAGAAATAAATGCTATTGAAACAAAAAAGGCAGTAGAAAGGATCAATGAAACAAAAAGCTGGCTCTTTGAGAAGATAAGTAAAACTGACAAACCTCTAGCTTGACTTACAAAGAAAAAAAAGAGAGAATGCTCAGATAAACAAAATTAGAAATGAAAAAGGAGAAATAGCAACAAATAGAACAGAAATACAAGAGATTGTAAGAGAACACTACAAAAAATTATATGCCAACAAAATGGACAATCTAGAGGAAATGGATAAATTCTTAGACTCTTACAACCCTCCAAAGCTGAATCAAGAAAAAACAGATAATCTGAATAGACAAACCACATGGAAAGAGATTCAAACAGTAATCAAAAGCATCCCAAAGAATAAAAGCCCAGGGCCAGATGGCTTCCCTGGGGAATTCTACCAAACTTTCAGAGAGGATTTAATACCTATCCTTCTCAAGCTATTCCAAAAACTTAGGGAAGATGGAATACTTCCTAAAACATTTTACAAGGCCAAAATCACTCTGATACCAAAGCCTGACAAGGACAATGCGAAAAAGGAAAACTATAGACCAATATCGCTGATGAACATAGATGCAAAAATCCTCAACAAAATATTGGTAACCCAAATACAGCAGTACATCAAAAGGATTATACATCCTGATCAAGTGGGATTTATACTGGGGACACAGGGATGGTTCATCATCCTCAAATCCATCAACATGATACACCACATCAACAAATTGAGGAATAAAAACCACATGATCATCTCAATAGACGCAGAGAAAGCATTTGACAAGATCTAACAGCCATTTATGATAAAAAGCTCTTAACAAAATGGGGATAGAGGAAATTACATCAACATAATAAAGGCCATATATGGCAAACCCACAGCCAACATCATACTCAATGGGGAAAAACTGAACACCACCCCTCTGAGAGCAGGAATGAGAAAAGGGTGCCCACTATCACCACTCTTATTCAACATACTACTGGAGTTTTGGGCCGGAGCAATTAGGCAAGAGAAAGAAATAAAAGGAATCCAAATAAGGAGTGAAGAAGTGAAACTCTCACTGTTTGCAGATGACATGATCTTATATAGAGAAAACTCTAAAGAATCCATCAGAAAACTATTAGAAATAATTAACAACTACAGTAAAGTTATGGGGTAGAAAATCAACTTACAAAAATCAGGTGCATTTCTATACTCTAATAGAAAACTTATAGAAAGAGGATTCAAGGATACAATTCCATTTACAGTCCCAACTAAAAGAATAAAGTAACCTGGAATGAATTTAACCAAGGAGGTAAAGGGTTTGTACAATGAAAACTATAAGACATTACTGAAAGAAATAGATAATGACATAAAGACATTGGAAAATATTCCATGCAGGTGGAGTGGAAGAATAAACATAGTTAAAATGTCCCTACTACCCAAAGCAATCTACAGATTCAATGAAATCCCAATCAGAATTCCAATGACATTCTTCATGGAAATAGAACAAAGAATCCTAAAATTCATATGGGTCCACTAAAGACCCTGAATTGCAAAAGCAATACTGAGGAAAAAGAACAAAGCTGGAGGCATCACAATCCCTGACTTCAAAATGTACTATGAAGCCATAGTGATCAAAACAGCATGGTACTGGTACAAAAACAGGCACACAGATCAATGGAACAGAACTGAAAGCCCCAAAATAAAACCTCACATCTACGGACAGCTAATCTTCGACAAAGGTGCCAAGAACATATAATGGAGAAAAGATAGTCTCTTCAATAGATATGTTCGGAAAACTGGACAGCCACATGCAAAAGAATGAAAGTAGACCATTATCTCATGCCATACACAAAAATAAACTCAAAATGGATCAAGGACTTGAAGATAAGTCCTGAAACCATAAAACTCCTGGAAAATAATATAGGTAGTACATTATTTGACATCAAACTTAAAAGGATCTTTTCAAATACTATGTCTTCTCAGACAAGGGAAACAAAAGAAGAAATAAACAAGTGGGTGTTCATCAGACTAAAGAGCTTCCACAAAGCAAAAGAAAGTAGGATCAAACCAAAAGACAACCCACCAACTGGGAGAAAATATTTGCAAATCATATATCTGACAAGGGGTTAATCTCCATAATATATAAGGACTTCACACAAATGGATTAAAAATCAAACAGCTCAATCAAAAAATGGGCAGAGGAGAGGGGACGTCACCAAGATGGCGGCGTGAGTAGTCTTCTTTGTCTCTCCCCCTTCGAATCTACAACTAATTGGACATTCATCACTTAACAAAGGATATCCATATAGCATCTCAGGATGCCCGAGAGACCCATGCTGCTATACATCGGAAGGTGGATGGACTCCCCCCCGGGAGGAGGTGGAGATAGGTGAAAACTCTCCGACCCAGACCCCTGAACAGCCCAGTACCTGCAAGTGGCTTTCTTCCAGCGGATGCCCCCAGAACATTGCCACACACTAAGGGCAGGAGGATGCAAACACCAGAGGAGCGATGGTGGAAACAGATGACTACAGCCATACCTAAGCCCCCCGCGATTACACCTAAGCCCAGGGGGAAACTCCAGGGTCCCACACCGGAGGCAGCAGGGAAAGCCTCTACTCGCCATTAGCAGAGAGGTCCCTCCCAGCATCCACAATGCTGGGAGGCTCCCGAAGAGAATCCTGAATGGGGCAGCAGCCCGCCAGCTGCCGCCACTGGTCTCATGGTCTGCAGCAGTCGCCTGGAAAGGGCATGGGGTTACCGGAGATCTTCTGGGAGAGGACTGGGGCTGGGTGGAGTTCCAGTGGCTGGCTCCATGGCCCAGGGGGAAACTCCAGGGTCCCATTCTGGCAGCAGGCAAAGCCTCTACTTGCCATTAGTGGAGAGGCCCCGCCCAGCATCCAGAACGCCAAGAAGCTCCTGAAGAGTATCCTGAATGGGGCAGCAGCCTGCCAGCTGCCACCACTGTTCTCATGGACTGCGGCTGTCACCTAGACGGGGCACGGGGCTACTGGAGATCTCTTGGGAGAGGACTGGGGCTGGGTGGAGTTCCAGCGGCCAGCTCCACAGCCCAGGGGGAAGCTCCAGGGTCCCGTTCTGGCAGTAGGGAAAGCCTCTACTTGCCATTAGTGGAGAGGCTCTGCCCAGCATTCAGAACGCCGGGAAGGTCCCAAAGGGGAGAATCCCAGGCAGGGCAGCAGCCAACCAGCCACCACTGGACTCACGGTCTCTGACACCCAGACAGGGCAAGGGGCTCCCCAAGATCCTGGGGGAGAGGACTGGGGCTGGGTGGAGTTATAGCGGCCTGGCTCCATGGCCCAGGGGGAAACTCTACAGTCTCACAGCAGCCTCAGCAAAAGCCTCTGCACAGCACTAGTAGAGAGGCCCCACCTGGCATCCACAAGGCTGGAAGACCCTGGGACAAAAGTAGCATAGCTAGGTGAGCTAACCACAGACTGCAGAAGATACCCATAGCTCTGCTGTGACCTATAGTGGACAAGTGAGATTTTGTGGGCACCGACAGTGACAGAGCTGCAAATATAGGTGATCCTGCCCCTGGCTGCTGGGAAAGCCCATAACACTGCTGCAGACCCTAAGGAGGAGCACGTCTAGGTGGTCTGCAACAGTAGGCACCAGCTGCCTGAAGCCCCCTTTTGACTGCCCCCACAGCTGAAGAGGGACCCCACAGGACCACTGTGACTACTAGGAGGGGCCCAGGCCCAGTGAGCAACAGCTGATAGGGTTTGTGGTCGGTGCAGTTTAAACAGCTGCTCCCTCACCACACCAGTAGAAACAAGTGGAAGCAGTAACTAAACTCTATCTCTATGCAGAGGCACAAATCTACACCATCAAGCAATATGAAAAAATATATTAAATCTCCAGAACAGAAGGAAAATGACTAATACCCAGAAAACAATCCCAAAGACAATGAAATATATAACCTAAAGGACAACGACTTCAAAACAGCCATTATTAAAAAACTCAATGAGTTAAAAGAAAATTCAGATAGACAACTCAACGAGTTCAGGAGCTATGTCACAAAAGAGTTTGATACTATAAAGAAGAACCAAACAGACATACTGGAAATGAGGAACACAATAGAGGAGATTAAGAAAAACCTGGACACTCTGAACAGTAGGGCCGATAATATGGAGGACAGAATTAGCAGTTTGGAGGATAAGAATATAGAAATGCTGCAGGCAGAGGAGGAGAGAGAACAAAGACTAAAAAGAAATAAAGAAACTCTCTGAGAATTATCTGACTCAATTAGGAGATCCAACATAAGGATCATAGGTATACCAGAGGGAGACGAGAAGGAGAAGTGGGTAGAAAGCCTGTTCAAAGAAATAATGGCTGAGAACTTCCCAAACCTGGGGAGAGAGATGGAACTTCATGTGACAGAAGCCAATAGATCTCCAAACTTTATCAATGCAAGAAGACCAACCCCAAGGCACATAGTAGTGAAGTTAGCAAAAGTCAACGACAAAGAGAAAATACTAAGGGCAGCCAGGCAGAAGAAAATAACCTACAAAGGAACCCCCATAAGGCTATCAGCAGATTTCTCAGCACAAACTTTACAGTCTAGAAGAGAGTGGAATGATATATTCAAAACTCTGAAGGACAAAAGCCTACATCCAAGAGTACTCTACCCAGCAAACATATCCTTCAAATACGATGAAGAAATAAAAACTTTGCCAGATAAACAAAAATTAAGGGAGCTCATTGCCACAAAACCTTCTCTTCAAGAAATGCTCAGGAAAACCCTCATACCTGAAAAATCATAAAAAGGAAAGGGGTTACAAAACCAAGAGCAAAAGAGATAAGTAGAAGGCCAATAACAGAAAGTAGCAGCTCTCCATCAGAACAGGTTAGCAAAAGTTAAATAAAACATTAAAAATAAAAGGAAGGAAAACTCCAAGAATAAATATAACCCTGTCATTTTAACCACAAACTAACAACACAAGAAAGAAGAGGAAAAAAAAATCTGACAATAACAACCTAGAAGAGGAAGAGAAAAGGGATGGAAGGTTTTAATTAAAGGAAATAAGAGGCTATCAGAAAATGGACTATCCCATCTATGAGATGTTTTATACTAACCATCTTGTAACTACTAAACAAATAACAAGAATAAAGACACAAATTACAAATAAGAAGAAAACCAATACAGACATCTATGTACCTGAATTAGTAATCCAAAAATCATGAGATGAGAAACAAAGGAAATGCAAGAGAACCGGAAAACAAGAGATAAAATGGCAGCGGTAGGCCCCCACATTTCAATAATCACTCTAAATGTAAATGGATTGAACTCTCCAATCAAAAGACGCAGAGTGGCAGGATGGATCAAAGAACAAGACCCAACAATATGCTGCCTCCAGGAAACACACCTCAGCCCCAAAGACAAACACAGACTCAGAGTGAAGGGATGGAAGACAATACTCCAAGCTAATAATGAACAAAAGAAAGCAGGTGTCACTATACTAATATCAGACAAAGTAGATTTCAAAGAAAAACAGATAAAGAAAGACAAAGAGGGACTGTTTATAATGATAAAAGAGACACTCCACCAAGATGACATAACACTTATACATATATATACGCACCCAACACAGGAGCACCAAAATTTGTAAAGCAACTCTTAACAGAACTAAAAGGAGACGTCAAAACAATACAATAATAGTAGGGGACCTCAACACCCCATTAACACCAATGGAAAGATCATCCAGACAGAAAATCAACGAGGAAATTATAGAATTAAATGAAAAATTAGACCAGATGGACTTAATAGATATACATAGAACACTTCATCCAAAAACAGCAGGTTATGCATTCTTCTCAAGTACGCATGGAACATTCTCAAGGATAGACCATATCTTGGGAAACAAAGCAAGTATCAATAAATACAAGAGAGTTGAAATAATATCAAGCATCTTTTCTGATCATAATGCTATGAAACTAGAAATCAACTATAAGAATAAAGCAGGGAAAGGTGCAAAAATGTGGAGACTAAACAACATGCTTCTGAACAAACAATGGATTATTGAAGAAATTAAAGAAGAAATCAAATATTACCTGGAAACAAATGAAAATGAAAACGCCATACCAATTCATTTGGGACGCAGCAAAAGCAGTCCTAAGAGGGAAATCCATTGCAATTCAGGCTCACCACACTAAACAAGAAAAATCTCACATAAGCAACCTCAAACGACACCTAACAGAATTAGAAAAAGAACATACAAAGCCCAAAGTCAGTAGAAGGAGGGAAATAATAAAAATTAGAGCATAAATAAACGATTTTGAAACAAAAAAGACAGTACAAAGGATCAATGAAACAAAGAGTTGGTTCTTCGAAAAAATTAACAAAATCAACAGCCCCTTAGCCAGAATCACTAAGAAAAAAATAGAGAAATCTCAAATAAATAAAATTAGGAACGAGAGAGGAGAAATCACAACGGATACCAAAGAAATACAAGGGATCATAAGAAAATACTATGAAAAACTATATGCCAACAAATTGAACAGCCTAGAAGAAATGGACAAAGTCCTAGACTCTTACAACCTCCCCAAACTGAATCAGGAAGAAATAGAGAATCTGAATAGACCAATCACAAGTAAAGAAATAGAAACAGCAATCAAAAACCTCCCCAAAAATAAGAGTCCAGGACCAGATGGCTTCTCAGGATAATTCTACCAAACATTCAAAGAAGATTTAATACCTATCCTTCTCAAACTATTCCAGAAAATTGAGGAAGATGGAGCACTCCCTAACACATTCTGTGAAGCCAACATCACTCTGATCCCCAAACCTGACAAGGACAACACAAAGAAGGAAAACTACAGGCCAATATCACTGATGAACATAGATGAAAAAATCCTCAACAAAATTCTGGCAAACCGAGTACAGCAATACATCAAAAAGATTATACACCACGATCAAGTGGATTTATACCAGGGACACAGGGATGGTTCAACATCCGCAAGTCAATCAACGTGATACACTACATTAACAAAATGAGAAACAAAAACCACATGATCATCTCAATAGATGCAGAGAAAGCATTCAACAAGATCCAACATCCATTTATGATAAAAACCCTCAATAAAAGGGGTATAGATGGAAAGTACCTCAACATAATAAAGGCCATATATGACAAATCCACAGCCAACATCATACTCAATGGACAAAAACTGAAAGTCATCCCTCTGAGAATGGGAACAAGACACGGGTGCCCACTTTCACCACTCTTATTCAACATAGTACTGGAGGTTTTGGCCAGAGCAATTCGGCAGGAAAAAGAAATAAAAGGACTCCAAATAGGGAGGGAAGAAGTGAAACTCTCACTGTTTGCAGACGACATGATCTTATATATAGAAAACCCCAAAGAATCCATAGGAAAACTATTAGAAACAATCAACAGCTACAGCAAATTTGCAGGGTATAAAATCAACATACATAAATCAGTAGCATTTCTATACGCTAACTATGAACTAACAGAAAAAGAAGTCAAGAACTCAATCCCATTCACAACTGCAACAAAAAGAATAAAATACCTTAGGATAAATTTAACAAAGGAAGTGAAAGATTTATACAACGAAAACTACAAGACTTTCTTGAAAGAAATTGATGATGACATAAAGAGATGGAAAGACATTCCATGCACATGGATTGCAAGAATAAACATGGTTAAAATGTCCATACTACCTAAAGCAGTCTACAGATTGAACACTATCCCAATCAGAATCCCAACGACATTCTTTACAGAAATTGAACAAAGAATCCTGAAATTCATATGGGGCAACAAAAGACCCCGACTTGCTAAAGCAATCCTGAGTAAGAAAAACAAAACCAGAGGCATCACAATCCCTGATTTCAAAACATACTACAAAGCTACAGTAATCAAAACAGCATGGTACTGGTACAAAAACAGGTGCACAGATCAATGGAACAGAATTGAAAGCCCAGAAATAAAACCACACATCTATTGACAGCTAATCTTCGACAAAGGAGCTGAGGGCCTACAATGGAGAAAAGAAAGTCTTTTTAACAAATGGTGCTGGGAAAACTGGACAGCCACATATAAATGTTGAAAATTGACCATTCTTTTTCACCATTTACTAAAATAAACTCAAAATGGATCAAAGACCTAAAGATTAGGCATGAAACAGTAAGTCTTCTAGAAGAGAATATAGGCAGTACACTCTTTGACATCAGTTTCAAAAGAATCTTTTTGGACACCATAACTCCTCAGATGAGGGAACAATAGAAAGAATAAACAAATGGGACTTCATCAGACTAAAGAGCTTCTTCAAGGCAAGGGAAAACAGGATTGAAACCAAAAAACAGCCCACTGATTGGGAAAAAATATTTACAAGCTACTTATCTGGCACAGGGTTAATCTCCATAATATATAAAGAACTCACACAGCTCAACAACAAAAAAATCAAACAACCCGATCAAAAAATGGGCAGAAGACATGAACAGACATTTCTCCAAAGAAGATATACGGATGGCCAATAGACACATGAAAAGATGCTCATCATCACTAATCATCAGGGAAATGCAAATCAAAACTACACTAAGATATCACCTTACTCCTGTTAGAATGACAAAAATATCCAAAACAAAGAGTGACAAATATTGGAGAGGTTGTGGAGAAAAAGGAACCCTCATATACTGTTGGTGGGAATTCAAACTGGTGCAGCCACTATGGAAAACAGCATGGAGATTTCCCAAAAAGTTAAAAATAGAAATACCTTATGACCCAGCCATCCCACTACTGGGTATCTATCCTAAGAACCTGAAATCAGCAATTCCAAGAGTCCCATGCACCCCTATGTTCATCGCAGCATTATTTACAATAGCCAAGACGTGGAACCAACCTAAGTGCCCAGCAACTGATGATTGAATAAAGAAGATATGGTATATATACACAATGGAATACTACTCAGCCATAAAAAGGACAAAATCGTCCCATTTGCATCAACATGGATGGACCTTGAGGGTATTATGTTAAGTGAAATAAGCCAGACAGAGAAAGACAAACTCTATATGACTCCACTCATAGGTGGAAGTTAACATATGGACAAGGAGAACTGATCAGTGGTTACCACGGGAAAAGGGGAGGTCGGGGGAGGGCACAAAGGGTGAAGTGGTGTACCCACAACATGACTAACAATAATGTACAACTTTAATTTCACTAGCTTGTAAACTATCATAATATTAATTTAAAAAAATAAATAAAATTAAAAACATAAAAAACAAATGGGCAGAGGATATGAACAGACACTTTTCCAAAGATATACAGATGGCCAATAAACACATGAAAAGATGTTCAACATCAGTAATCATTAGGGAAATGCAAACCAAAACTACACTAAGATACCACCTTATGCCTGTTAAAATGCCTATAATCACTAAGACTAAAAATAACAAATGTTGGAGAGAGTGTGGAGACAAAGGGACCCTCATTCATTGCTGGTGGGAATACAAACTGGTGCAGCCACTATGGAGGTTCCTCAAAAAACTGAATATAGAACTACCATACGACCCAGCTATCCCACTACTGGGTATCTACCCAAACAACTTGAAATCAACAATCCAAAGTAACATATGCACCCCTATGTTCATTGCAGCACTACTTATAATAGCCAAGACATGGAAACAGTCCAAGTTCCCATAGACTAATGATTGGATAAAGAAGATGTGGTATATATATATATATATATATACACACACACACAATGGAATAATACTCAGCCATATAAAAAGACAAAATCATCCCATTTGCAACAACATGGATGGACCTGGAGAGAACGATGCTAAGTGAAATAAGCCAGACTGAGAAAGGCAAACACTAGCTGATTTCACTCACATGTGGAATATGAATAAACACATGGACAAAGGAAATAGTTCAGTGGTTACCAGGGGAAGGGGGTTAGGAGGATGGGCACAGGGGGTGAAGGGGAGCACTTATGTGGTGACAGTGAAGAAGTAATGTACAATTGGAATTTCACATTGATGTGAACTATTAAGAACTCAATCAAAAAAATTAATTAAAAAAGAGAGACACCTGAATCAAATACAATCAAATTACTACTAAAAAAAAAGAAAATAATAATGTTGGCAGATTGTTTCACCTGTTTGGGGAAAATGGGCTTAGATATTTCCTAATCACAAACAAAATTAAAATCTAGAATGATTAAAAAATAAGTTTTTTGAAAAGTTATCAAAGAAAACAAGAGGTTAAAATTTATAATATCACTGAAGAAAATGGAATTTCCCAAGAGTTATTTGATAGAAGTTGAAAAGTAAAGGAATATAAAAATATAACATCTTTATATAACAACAGCCATAATTATAGCATAAATAACATAAGGTTAACATTTGTACCAAATATCAAAGAAGAGAAAATATTTATCACAAATATATATATTTAATGTAGAAAGACTTCAGTGAAATTCATCAATGAAAATTCTCACTCCAATAGAACAAGAATTCAAGGATACAAGTAACAACCAAGTTTATGGGGTGGATTCTATGTCCCAGACACTATGCAGGGAACAGAGAGCACAAAGACAACTAAGTAACCTTCCCTAACTTCAGGGAGAGAATGGACCAATGAACACAGGCAATTAATAAACATTTCTACCTCATCAATTGAAATTATACAAATTTGAAAATTAACTAAATGTTTAACTCCATTTGGACTGTTATTATAGAATACCATAGACTGGGTGGCTTAAACAAAAAAAAATTATTTGTCACAGTTTTGGAGGCTCAGAAGTCCAAGATAAGGCACCAGCTGATTCCATGTCTTGTGAGGACCTGCTTTCTAGTTCACAGACAGCCAATTCTTTGCTGTGTCCTCAACAGGGCAGAAGGGACAAGGGAGCTCTCTGGGGTCTCTTTTATAAGAACACTAATCTCATTCAAGAGGACTCCACCTTCATGATCTAAGTATTTCCTCAAAAGCCTACTTTCAAATACCACCACATTATAAAGGATTTAACTTGTGAACTTGGGGAGGACACAAACTTTCAGTCTATAGCAATGTCCAAAAGAGAAGGAGTTAATTATATAAATTCAGATGAGTCATATACTTGATATCATTTGGTGAATAGTATTATTTTGGGAAGACTTTGAGATGATGTAAGAAATCTCCAATAACAGGGATAAAAATCAGCATACAAGGATTCTCATACTGTGTGATTTGCCAATGAAAAGGACTTGTTGCCCCATAGCCTTAGCCCCTTAGGAATCCAGACCAAATAAGGGAGGCAGAATTATGAGTTTCTTTGACCACATGCTTCCTGACATTTTAGGGAGAGATAATATTTTGTTTCAAGCCTGATTCAGAGAAAGAAAGGATTTTATGATTGAGGTCTCTGTTAAATAAAACAACGTATTCGGGCCTCTTTATTACCTAATAATCTTCAATCCATTAATAAGAGAGGGAAGAATAGAATTTCTTAACAACATCACCCAAAATATCTGTTGTGGACTTCTGTATTGCATATTTGAAGCTCAAGGATTATGGATTATGCGATTTTACATATGAAAGGCAGGGCCTGGGTCAGTATAGAAGGCTATGAAACACTATAAGCTAAGAAAGGGGATGCGAATATTGAAAAATAGCAGAAGTCTTATCAGATATTCTAAACTATCTGGGAAGATTAATGGATCTTTTTGAAAAAGTAACATCAAAACAAAATTGTTCCACTTGAGGAGATACTATGATTTCCTAATCAGAACAATACATACAATGTAGTTATTTTTCTGCATATCTGCCTTGCTCATTAGAATCGTCTTATTTACTTAGCCTCCTTATGATTAATATTAGAACTCTGAAGCATCATTCTTCTTCAACCTTAACGTGCTAAGCAATATGAACAAAATTATATATTTAAAGTATCTCATAGATACAAACATAAGATATACACTTCAAATATTAATATGGGCTGTCTATGTGGGGAGGAGTGAAGCAAGTTTTTATTTCTTATTTTACTTTTCTGAAACCTGTAATGAAGACTATTAATTCTGAAAAATATTATGTTATTTAAGAGAGAAACATGAGAAAATCTTCTAACTAAAATTAATTTACAGCATTAAGTGTAGCATAACTCATCATATAGAACATAAGTCTATACTTTTCAAGAGACTTTTTATGCACAAAAACTGAACATATATTTTCCTAAGAAATTATGAAAATCTTAAAAATATATTTAAATCATTCAAAGTTTTCACATAAATATTTTTCATAATGTCCAAGTTATTAAACCTGAGGAAAAATTTACTATAATTAAATAATCACACATGGCTTTCCTGGAAGGAGCAATTCTTCATTGAAAACAGGCGGTACATTTCTCTGCTGCCTCATTTTCTTTTTCTGGTCCAGAGCTTTTTCATGGCATTTTTCATCTCTCCATTTCTCAGAGTATAGATTAAAGGGTTCAACATAGGGGTGATAACGGTGTAAAACACAGTCAAGGATTTATCAATGGGTAAGGTAGAAGGAGGTCTCACATACATAAAAATACAAGGGACAAAGAAGAGGACCACCACAGTGATGTGGGAGCCACAAGTGGATAAGGCTTTGCGCTTCCCTTCCTGACTAAGATTCTTCAGGGAGTGCAGAATGACCCCATAGGAGATGAGTAAGAGCATAAAGATGACCACACAGATTGCCCCATCATTGGCAACCACGGTGAGACCAATAACATAGGTGTCAGTGCAGGCAAGTTTTAATAAGGGGTACATGTCACAGATGAAGTGGTCGATGACATTGGGGCCACAGAAGGGAAGGTTGTAGACAAAGAGAAGTTGAACTACAGCATGCAGAAAACCTCCAAGCCAGGCCAACAGAAGCAGCAGAACACGCACACGTTGATTCATGATTGTCAAATAATGCAAGGGTTTGCAGATGGCCACATAGCGGTCATAGGCCATGACCACCAGGAGTAAAATCTCAGCACCACCAAATAAGTGCCCTATAAAAAGCTGGCTCATGCAAGCTTGGAAGGAAATGGTTTTCTTCTCATAGAGTAGGTCTATAATCATATTTGGGGTGACTGTAGTAGAATAAACAGCATCCATAAATGACAAGTAGCCAAGAAAGAAGTACATGGGGGCATCCAGGGTTGGGCTGACTACCACAGTCATGACAATGAGTAGGTTGCCCACCATTGTCACAATGTAGATGAGCAAGAACACAACAAATAGTATCTTCTGACCCTGGAGGCTCTGAGTGAGCCCCAAGAGTACAAATTCAGTCACATTGTTCCTTTGTTCCATAGGTTCTTCTCTACATCTTATTTCAGAGTTCAGGACAAGATTACCTGCAAATATAGTTATTACTAGTGACTTCCTGAAATCTTGACATAATTTGTTTCTTCATTCAACAAATAGGCATTATGATTTATCACGTACCAATACATTCAGAGATTAAAAGAATACAAGGATGCTTAAAATATGGTCCCTACCCTCAGTAATATTACCGAGTAATAGAGAGACAAGTCATTAGAGACATACGTGGGGAAGGACACATTATTATATAAATGGGTTGCCACAACTAGCTTTCCATCTGGAAGTTAATAAAATTGTACATATAGCTAATAACATACAAAAATAAAATAAAAATAGATTAAAACTTTAATGAAAAAATAAAGTAAGACTTAATTTATCTTCACTTTCCAGTTAATAAAAGAGATGGCTTTCTACATTCCAAGGGTAGGATAACATTCTTACCTAATAAGTGAAATCCGAAATAGACATAGTTGACAATTTCAAAACTTTTAAGGATTTAGGAAAAGATACTGTAACATCAATAGACAGAAGTAGTTTGGGGAAAAGGTTTACATTTTAGAGGACATACACAGAGCTAATATCAATATAGACAAAGAGCTCTAAGCAATTAACAAATGAAAGGCAAACAAACCAACAGCAAAGTGGGCAAATCATACAAAGAAGCAATTGAAGGAAGACTACATCCAAATGGCAGTAAATAAATGATAGGATGCTGAAACTCACCTGAGAACAGAAAAACAGAAATTGAAGCAACAGTTTGCTTACTAAAGTGTTACCTTGAGTTTTTGAAAGTCACTCATCCAAGTTCTAGAGACGCTGTGTCATTCTCTAATTTTTAACAGATTAACAAACAGTGCTTAGAGAACATATTAATTGAACCTATCAGGAGATTTCGACATATCTGCCCATTAAAATATCCCCAAATAGTTATACTTGAAAATAGTTCCTAAAAATACTGATGTTAGAGAAGATAAATTTATTCTGGATCTTTATCATAGGAAAATATGCAAAAAGTGTTACAGAAATGACTCAATCCCCTCATATTTTCATAATCACAAAGGATCCTAACATGGCTGATGAACAGAATGACATAGGAGAACTTTTAAAAGACTGTGAATTCCCACACTATCAATGCATTCTTGCAAAATATAAAGCCTAGTTCAGAATCTTATATATAAATACACTTCCTGGGTTACCTGCATAATGAGACAGTCATTCCATCCAAGTTCCAGCTTGTGGCGCCTTCTCCCTTGTCCTTCATGCAGTGCTGCCATCTCTGTGAACACAGAGAGCAAGATAACATGTCCACTGTCACTGGATCTTGAACGGTCTCCCTGTGACTAATTCTTACCATGAGTGCAGGAAGTCTGGTTCATTTCAGTCTTTCATAAAAATGTTACCTTTTAAATTATTTGGATTTTCAAAATGTCCTGTAGTCTAAAGAAGTCTGAATCTTGATTGTGAATAAAGAAACCCCAAATCTTCATTTTTGGCAGGATTTGTCCTAATAACAAACAAATTTTAAATCAACCTTTTGAGGTTAAATGTGTAAACTTTGTGGGAGAGAAAACTCTGAATTATTTAGATAAATATTTAGCAGTTTGGGGCGGGCCCTGTGACACAGGGGTTAAGTCCGCGTGTTCCACTTCAGCGGCCCGTGGTTCACCAGTTGGGATCCCAGGCACGGACCTACCCATCGCTTATCAAGCCATGCTGTGGCAGGCATCCCACATATAAAATAGAGGAAGATGGACACAGATGTTGGCTCAGGGCCAATCTTCCTCAGCAAAAAGAGGAGGATTGGTGGCAGATGTTAGCTCAGGGCTAAGCTTCCACAAAAAAAATATATTTTGCAGTTTGTGTTTTATACCAATAAAAGTGAAATAGCCTTTACGACATTTTGATCCTCAATTGGTTTAACTGATCTGTCTTCATACAGCGTTGTTGAATTTGATTTGCCTGAAGGAATGGAGAATAAATTCATATATACATAATTCACTATGTTTTGAATTCATCATTCAATTCCTAAAAAAAGCAGTCATGTGAATACTGGTACCGACAAACCTCTCTGAGGTAAGGGCAAAGGTCTGCAAACACTTTGTATATGTTTGAAATACGGCACATATTATTGAGTCATTCAATGATGCATCTCCAACTGTGCTTTTTCTCTAATTAAATTCATTGGGACTTTAATCATAATTTTGAAGGTCGACTCTGCATCTCCAGAGATGCCGCCAGGATAATCACCATGCAGAAGAAAACTTACAGAACCACCTCCTCTGGGGGTAAAATCATAAAAGAACAACTTGAGGTCAAATCACCTCAAGGGAAAAGTCCAGTCTGGGTAGAAGTGAAATATGTAAAAACTTTCTTGTTTAAATCATGACCTTCAAAATAGACAAACCTGTCTAATTTTGAGTTATGTCTTTGCAGATGACATCTGAACTGACCTCCAGAAGATGTGAATGCCATTTAAAACTTATTTCAAATGCAGATGAAGTTTGTCTCACAGTTTCAGTCAGGAAAATTGATAGAAATTGCGTTAGTATTGGAGTGGGGAAAGAGAAAACAGTTGTGGGACTATTGCATTTATCTCGAAGTGCCCATGGAATGCTCACCAAAATAGACAGTACACTAGGCCATAAAAAAGTTGCAGTGCATTTCAAAGGACTTAAGTCATATGGAATATATAGCTTAGGACAATGTAATTCAACTAAAAATTGATAAAAATATAATAACATTTCCCAATTATTTACAAATTAAGCAATACAAGTCTAAATTACCCAAGAACATTTTTTAAAATAAATTTTCAACAGGAAGATAATGACATATATAATCTATATAAAAGATATATGAAAGATTTTATATATATACATGTATGCATAAATTTACTGGGTGCAGCTAAAGGAGTGCTTAGAGAGAAATCCACAGCTTTAAATGCAAGTATTAGAAAACAAGAAATATTATAAGAAATGAACTAAGCTTCCATCTCAAGAGACAGAAAAAGGAAAAGCAAAATAAACCCAGAGAACATTGTAGATTGGAAATAGTAAATAAAAGATAGAACTCATTGAAATAGAAATTAATTGAAAATTAGAGAAAATATATAAACCTAGGAATTGATTCTTTGAAAGATTAATAAAATTCATAAGTTCCTCACTAAATGGATTAAGAAAAAATAACAGAAAAAAATAATCAGAATCAAGAATGATGAAGAGTGTCATCATTGCAGATTTTACAGTTCTTAAAAAGATAATAAAAGGATTTGTAAATGAATTTATGACAATAAACTTGCCAACTAAGAGAAAATGGACCACTGCTATGAACAACACAAATTTCTAAAAAAATACAGAAAAAAATTAAAAATTAGAATAATCTAATACCTCTTAAGTAAATTAATTCTTTAAAATCCTTCCCTTCCCCAACAAAATTCCATTCCTGTATAGCTTTATCAATGAATTCTTTATAACAATTAATCATGAAATAGAACCAATCTTATATAAACACTTTCAGGAGTGCGAGGAAATTAAAGTACTTCCTAATTCATTTTGTGCACCCAGCATAACCCTTATACCAGAGTGAAACAAGAGCATCACAAGAAAATAATCAGATCAATATCTCACTTTAACGTAGACACAAAATCCTGAACACAATATTTAGATTGATTCTTAGGGATGTTTTCTTTTGCTATTTTTTTGTTCTTGCTGTTGTGGTTTATCAGGCAGGTCTGGAGCTGTACTCAGTCTAGGGCTAATTATGCCCCATAACTGAAGCAAAATCTTCCCAAGTACTCAACCCAAAGCCCTGCCGGGTGAACCATGAGGTTTTCCAAATGGTGAGAATAGGTGCTATTCCTGGCCGAGTGTGAGCACTGGGCACTCTTCTCTCTAATCCATCTGGATAAATCTTCCCCCAGCTTCAAGTAGTTTCCTCAAACTCACACACTGGTCAGTTCCCTGATCAATAATTGAGAGGGATCCTCTGCAGTTCTCCAGTATTCTCTCTCTCCCCCCACCCCACCCCAGCTCTACTCTCTTCAGTATTTTACCCTCAGAATTCTAGCTTCACTGGTGCCTTGGTGTCTTGGTGCCTTGATGCCTTGGTCTCCTCAGACTCTCAGCTACATCTGCTCACCTCGAGGAGTCTACCAGGATCTTCCCAGGTATCCCTCTCTGCACCACAGCATGGAAGCTTTTTAAAGTCAGTAAGCTGGGACAATCCTAAAGCTCAGGTTGTTTGTTTCCCATCTCTCAGTTATTACTGTCAGTTGTTTCTGACATCTAGTGTCTTGAAAACCATTATTTCATATATTTTTTCTGGGTTTTGTCTTGTTTTAGGCAGGAGGGTAAATCTGGTCCCTATTGCCCCATCTTGGCCTTAATTAACCTTCCAGGTACAATTATAATTAAATATTTAAAAATTTATCTGTATGTGATGAAAAGAGGTCAAGGAAAAATATGATCACATTTATAGGTTTGTAAGCATGGTTAATTAATCCCACCTCACTTTCTGAAAAACATATTGTTATGTTATAAGTATAGATGAATTTCCTTACTATAAAATAAAAATATAAATATTAAACCCCAAATCAGTAACATGCTTAATAGTGAAACACTAAAAACTAACTTCTTTGTTTCTGGGTAATTTTAAAAGCAGAATTTTCCTTTTTTTTATGAGTCTTTGTGCTTATGTCATAACAGAAGTACATGAGATACAGTTAAGATAATAGTGTTCAAGGATGCCTCTGATTTTCTTCAGAACTAGTAGTAAAGAAAAGGTATGAATCCTAGCCAAAAAGCAAAATTATACGATATGAATTCTCAGATATCCCAGCAAAATGTGTATGTTTCCACTCCGTGAGGTGAGGAAATAGGATGTCCAGTCTCTTCTCTGCCCAGTATTTCTGTCGGAAGACTTCAGCGCTTACAACATGTACAATGCGAACGAGCTGCATGTCCTTTTATTTTATTCTGTCCAGGAGGGCATTTGACTATTTTGGGGGCAAATAGCTGTTAAAAGAGAAAGATAGTAATAAATAATAAATGCCAATATAAAGATAAAAAATGCTAGGGGTGATTGCTACTCACTAAGCTTCAAAGAAAATATCATCTCAAGGCCGGCCCGTGGCACAGCAGTTAAGTGCGCACGTTCCGCTGAGGCAGCCTGGGGTTCGCCGGTTCAGATCCCAGGTGCGGGCATGGCACTGCTTGGCAAGCCATGCTGTGGTAGGCGTCCCACGTATAAAGCAGAGGAAGATGGGCCTGGATGTTAGCTCAGGGCCAGTCTTCCTCAGCAAAAAGAGGAGGATTGGCAGGAGTTAGCTCACAGCTAATCGTCCTCAAAAAAAAAAAAAAAAAAGAAAAAGAAAAAGACAATATCATCCCAATGCTATTTAAACTGTTTAAGAAAGTAGATTATTTAAAAAAAAATAAAACTCTTAATTCTCTCTATAAAGCATTCATTCAATTATTTACTGTGCCCAGCAGTATTATAAGTGCTAAGAATCCAACAGTGAATTTACATTCCAATGGGAGAACAGATAATATACAAAATTTTATAAGTAAATACATAGTCTTTTAGCTAGTCAAAAGTGCTAAAATTAAGTGTGAAATAAAACTTTAAGTGGGACAGAGAGATGGGGAATACCTGTATATATTGTAACTTATAAAAATCCATGCAGAAATGTTTCAAAAAGATCTGACAGAATCCAGCAACATAAAAAGAAAATATCGCACTGACCCAGCAAAGTTTATTCCACAAATGCAAGGATGATACAATACAAAACAATCCTGTAGGATAATTAATCACATTAATAGTTAAGGAGAAAATAGAGAATCATCTCAATAACTGCTGAAAAGGCATTTTGAAAAATAACACCATTCTTAATTTTTTAAAAACTCACTAAAATACAATTACAGGAAATTTTGGCTATTAGCAACACTATTTGATATTATACTGGGTGTAACAGCCAATGTAACTCAACAAAAGAAATAAATTGGAAGTATTAGAATTTGGAAATGAAGAAATGCAGAAGCAGGGGAGATGATATAATTATGTGCCTGGAAAAACAAGGAGAGAAAAAGAAGAAATTCCCGAAATTAAAAAAAAAAAAATCCACCAAATGAGTATAACTTACATAAAGTTGGTAGCATAACAACAGAGAAAATGGATATCTTAAGTGAATTTAAAACACAATATTCCAATTGCAAATCAACTAGAATATGTTCTAATTTTTAATTTTTTTTTGAGGAAGATTAGCCCCGAGCTAACTGCTGCCAATCATCCTCTTTTTGCCAAGGAAGACTGGCTCTGAACTAACACCCGTGCCCATCTTCCTCCACTTTATATGTGGGACGCCTACCACAGCATGGAGTGCCAAGCGGTGCCATGTCCGCACCTGGGATCCCAATCGGTGAACCCCGGGCTGCCAAGAAGCAGAATGTGCGAACATAACTGCTGCACCACTGGGCCGGCCCCACTAGAATATATTCTAGACACAAAAAGAACTGCAAAGAAATCTTAAGCTGCATTGAGTTGTAGTCATATTTTAGTAGTATTTTAGTAGTATTATTTCTAGCCCTACCCACTGAAAATGCCTATAACTAATAAAATCTAGTAGCAATATGAAAACTGATACTCAGGTTATAATCTCTAAAAAATGATTCACTGCTGACAGAATCAGGGCTCTTTAGAAAAATGGTTATTTCTAGGCACAGTGCAGAAAACTTAAAAATGAGACTTGGACATATTGTAGTGTAAGTAGACAAAGAAGCTCTCAAACACTAACGTAGCCATACCAAAAAGACAGAGGACACATCTGAAAGGGTTCTTACTAGACTAAGGTGAATCAACTGTGAAGTAAAAAGAATAATGAGTACAATGAGTTAAAATATAGCCAAGGGGCTGGCCCAGTGGTGCTTCCGTGATCCGGGGTTCACCGGTTCGGATCCCAGGAGCGGACATGGCACCGCTTGGCAAGCCATGCTGCGGTTGGCGTCCCACATATAAAGAGGAGGAAGACGGTCATGGATGTTAGCTCAGGTTCCTCAGCAAAAAGAGGAGGATTGGCAGGTGTTATCTCAGGGCTAATCTTCCTCGAAAATAAAATATATCCAATACGTGAAGTACTAAACCCGTTGTTCACCACTGGAAGCTACTAGAACACCAGATCACTACTCTGAAATTTGTTAAATAAAATGAAATAATAAAGAATGCATTTCTCCTTTCCTATATGAGCTTTCTTTCAGGGAAGAGTATAAAATTTGAAGGAAACTCCCCTTTTAATGAGAAATTTAGGTAATAAAAGAAAAAATATTAGAATTACAACATCACCATTTTAAAACTCCTAATGACATAACAGATATAGGCAGTATAACTAGTCGATAATGAAACTATTAGATTAAGGTTAATGGAGAATTTTATAATGAAGAAAAAAGACTGACACAAACCTGACTTTACAGTTCAAACTCAGCATCAACATGTATTGCCTGCTATGATGTGATAAGAACTTATACCACATATGAAGAATTCCTGGTAAAAAACGTTGAACTTGAATCCATTGAAGTCTTTAGGTCTAGCTACTACTCGCTCATAGGAAGTACCAAAAAGTAAGGAATGACTTAAACAAAACTAAAATTTGAACTCATGGCTGGCCTGGTGGTGCAGCAGTTGAGTTTGCCCATTCCACCTCAACAGGGTGGGGTTTGCTGGTTTGGATCCCAGGTGCGGACCCATGCACTGCTTGTCAAGCCATGCTGTGGCAGGTGTCCCACATATAAACTAGAGGAAGTTGGGCATGGATATTAGCTCAGGGCCAGTCTTCCTTGGCAAAAAAGAGGAGGATTGGCAGCAGATGTTAGCTCACAGCTAATCTTCCTCCAAAAAAAAGAGAGAAAAAAACTTAAAAAAATGAAAAATAAAATAAAATTTGAACTCAAACAATTTTAAACTATTGAATATTCTATATCAAGTTACCTGGTATCTCTAGCAAATTAATAGCTTTAAATGCCCACTAAATGGACCATTTGGGGATTATAAAATAGATAGTTTAAATCACTAAAATAGTTTAAAGTGAGAGAGATGAATATTACAAAATAAAAGTGACCTGAGAGAATAACAAACAAACACAATGGCTGGATGTTGTTTTCATGGTGATAAACAAAAAAAAAAACAACTGTAAAGAGACCACTTTGAGAAAGTGAAATCAATGATTCTATTAAATATAAGTGGTCGAAATACAATAAGTAAAAGATAAAGATTTTCAGATTGGAAAGAAAGGGAGACCCCACAATATGCTTGCTGTTTACCAAAAAAAAAAAAAAATGAAATAGAAAGACACAGATATGACAAAGTGAAGGAATGGATGACAATATACCATGCAAATATCTACCAAAAGTAAGCTGGAGAAATATATTGATAAAGCTGATGTCAGAAAAGTAAATATTACCAATAATAAAGAGGACTATAACATAATAATATAGGAGTTAATTCACCAAGAACTCATAATCTTAAAGGTGTATTCACATATCAACAGAAATTCAAAACTCATGCAGAAGAAAATAATAGAAATAAAGGCAAAATAATGAAATCTACAATTTTAATTGATCAATTCAACTCATTTCTTCCATTAATCAGTATAAATGTAGACAGATAATCAGTAAGGAGATGGATGGCACTGAATAGCACTATTAACCAACTTGATCTTAATAACAAAAACAGCAGAATACACATTTACTCCAAAGTGCATATTCACCATTCACCATATTTGGATTAAGAAATGGTGAATTCTTAAGAGTTTTGATCATACCTACCATAATCCTTAGTAAAAAAGAAATTAACTGCAAAATCAATAGCCAAAAATTCTATAAAATCTCCCAAATATTTAGATATTAAATAAAAAACAGAATAGACATTCTTGTCAAGTTACTATGGAACATTCCCCAAGATAAACTATGTCCTGGGCCATAAAAAATACATAAACAAATGCAAAATGATTCAAATCATTCATACTATATTCTTGGATATTAATGGAATCAAACTAGATATCAGTAACACAAAAGTATCAGGAAAAATCATGAAATATTTGGAAATTAAACACAAACTTATAAATAACCCAAGGCCAAAGAAGAAACCAAAAGTGAAATTCAAAAATATTTTAAATTAATTAAATATATGAAAATAGCATTTCCAAATTTGTTGGGTGCAGTAAAACAGTCCTTAGACACAAATTACCATTACACAGTCTTTGACGTAAATTAGCATTATAAGTACATACATTCGGAAAGAAGAAACATCTCGAATCAATTACTTAATGTACCCACCTAAAATATTGAACAAAAAATAACAAATTAAATCCAAGACAGGAAAAAGAAAGAAATAATGAAGAGTACAAATCAATGGAATTGAGAACAGAAAAAGGATAGAGAAAAAAAATGAGACGAAGAACTGATTCCTTAAAAACAAAAACTCAATAAAACTGATGAACTTCTAGCCAGACTGATCTAGAAAGAAAAAGAGAAAACACACAAATTACAAATATCGGGAATGAAAAAGAGGACATAATAGAAACCTATAGACATTAAAAAGATAATAAGAAAATACAATAGACACCTGTATGCTCAGAAATGTGACAACTTTTGAAGGGAAAATTCTTTGCAGCACACAAGCTGCCAAAGCTCACTCAAAAGGAAATGGATAACATAAATATCCTTTTTGCTATGAACGAACTAGAATTCTTAAGAAAAA
Source organism: Equus asinus (assembly GCF_041296235.1). Lineage (NCBI taxonomy): Eukaryota > Metazoa > Chordata > Mammalia > Perissodactyla > Equidae > Equus > Equus asinus. The sequence continues at coordinate 17,901,828 of NC_091806.1, forward strand.
TCCTTCCAACCCAGTAAAATCCAGACGTAGATCACTTCATTCATGAATTCTACTAAGCACTTAAGGAAGAAAATATGTCAGTCCTATAGAAATTCTTCCAGATTATGGAAAAGTATGAAACACTTCCCAAATCAGTTTACAAGGCCAGAGTTACCTTGATACCAAAAGTAGGCAAAGACCTTAAAACAAAATAGAACATTCTTTTTTTTTTTAAGATTGGCCCTGAGCTAACATGGGTTGCCAATCTTCCTTTTTTCTTCTTCTTCCCAAAGCCCCAAGTACATAGCTGTGTATTCTAGTTGTAGGTCCTTCTAGTTCTGCTATGTGGAATACCACCTCAACATGGCTTGATGAGTGGTGCTAAGTCCATGCCTAGGATATGAACCTGTGCAACCCTGAGCTGCCGAAGCGGAGTGCACAAAGTTAACCACTCAGCCATGGGGCCAGCCCCAAAATTGCAGATTCTTACATAAATACAGGTGCAAAAATACTCAACAAAATTCTGGCAAATCAAATTATCCATGATGACTAAGTGGGATTTATCCTTGGAATGCAAGACTGATTCAATATTTGAAAATTAACGTATGTAATTTACTATGTTAAAAGACTAAAAAAGTAAAATCATATTATCATCTCATTGGATGCAAAAAACACTGAGAAAAATTCAACTTGGCAGATTAAGAATAGAAGATAAAAAGGAGCCATCTCAGTATCCTAGTGGTTAAGTTTGCATGCTTCACTTTGGCAGCCCAGTGATCATGGGTTTAGATGCCAGGCATGGACCTACACACACCACTCACCAAGCCACGCTGTCACATCATCCCACATGCAAAATAGAGGAAGATTGGCACAGAAGTTAGCTCATGGTCAATCTTCCTCACCAAACAAAAATAAAGAATAGAAGACTACTCCCCCATATGATACCAGGCATCTGCAAAACCCTGTAGCTAACATGACACTATCACAAAAACTCAAACGATTTCCTCCCAAGAATCATGAAAAGGAAAAGATGGCCTCTCTCAAAACTCATGTTCAACACAATATGATGTAGGTCCTAACTGAAGCAATAAGGCAAAAAACAAAAATTAAATGTATCATATTGGAAAGGATAGCATCAAAATGTCCCTATTCACAGACAAAATAGTTATGTACCTACAAAACTTCAAAGAATCTACAGAAACAGCTACTAGAACTAATAAGTGAATTTAATAAGGTCAGAGGATATATGGTCAAAAATTAATCACATATCTGTACACTAACAAGGAACAATTTGAAATTGAAATGTTTAAATGTTCCATTTAAACTAACAACAAAAATTATGAAATCCTTAGGCATAAAACTTATAAATGTGTGCTGTAGTGTGTTGAAACTACATAATACTGATTAAAAAATCAAAGGAAAATTAAATATGCAGAGAGATTATATCGTAGTCATGAGTTGGAAGACTCATTATTGTTAAAATCTCAAACCTCCTCAAGTTGATCTATAGATTCAACGCAATTCTAAACAAAATTCCACTACAACCTTTTCTGTAGAAATTGACAAACTGACTCAAAAATGTGTATGGAAAGGCAAACAAACTAGAACAGCCAAACTGATTTTGAAAAGAACAAAATTGAAGGACTCACGTTTCCTGCTTTCTAGACTCAATACTAAATATAGTACATGAGAAAGGTTACACATGTAGATTAATGAAGTAGAATGGATAGTCTAGGAACAGACATACACATTTGATGATTTATGGCAAGTGCCAGAGGTAATTCATTGCAGAAATGATAGTCTTTTCGATAAACGGTGCTGCAGTAATTGGATATCTACTTGCAAAAAATGAACTTTGATCAGTACCTCAAGCCATAAGCAAAAGTTAACCCAAAATGGCTTATAGAGCTAAATGTTAACCTAAAAATATAAAACTTCTAAAAGGGAACATAAGAGAAAATCTTTGTAACCTTGGGTCAGGCAAAACTTTCCTAGCTATGACAATAAAAGCCTCATCAATAAAAGGAAAAATTAGTGAATTTGACTCCATTAAAACTGAGAAATTCTGCTCTTCAGAGGATATTTTAAAGAAAATGAAAAGACAAGAAACAGACTGGGAGAAAATATTTGCAAATCACATATCTGATAAAGGACTTGTTTTCAGAATATATAAAGTACTCTTGACTTTCAATAAACAACTCACTATAAAATGGTCAAAAGAACTGAACAGAAATTTCACTAAGGAAGATATATAAATGGCAAAAAAGCACATGAAAAATGCTCAATATCACTAGCCATTCAAGACATGCAAATTAAAATCACAATAAGATATCACTACCGACCTATCAGAATGGCTAAAATAAAGAACGGACAAAAGTGGACAAAACCTAAGAATATCTTGTGTTGCTATTAGGAAAACAATATGCTATACTTTGGAAAAAAGTTTGAAAGTTTTTTATCAAATACACGTATCGTAAAACCCAGCTCTTCCACTAGCATAACTTCTTTCCTACTAAATTCAAAATAGGTAAATACCGTTCAATAGTTTAGTTCTCATTCTATTGTGTTGGTGTAGCCAGATTATTTGACTTGAGATATTGAGACACATTCACGCGGGGGACTTTTTATGTTATGCTTTAAGCCTAACTTCAGACCTTCTGAAAATTTTATATCAATTCTTAAGAGGATAGCATCCTCTTCCCAACAGAGGTAAAGATCATTGGACATTGTATCCCTTCTAAACACATTTATCACTGAGTCCTGGAATTGGAATATGTCCAAGACTAATTCTAGCTTTATTAAATTCACTGTGATTTTCACAGAATTTAAAAGTACATCTATATGTAAACATACTGCTAGGCCAAATCACATAATTAGGATCAGACATATGGGAAAAAAATACCTTTAGAACCATTATGGTATTATTGCTAGTCAAGAATAACATATCATCCCAGTCATTTTGTTCCAGCGAAGATTGATTCAGTAAGTATTTGCCAGCAAGGTTTTCTTTCCTTTTATTTAATACTCAATGTATTCTACCTTGAAGTGTGGTTAGATATGTTAAACATTTTATCACCAATTTAGATGAAATAACAAATTATTTATCCAATTTTTGGTTGTTTTCTTAATTTAGAGGATCCATTTTATGCCAAGAACTAGGAGTAAGGACACTTCAATTAATAATATAAAAAAAAAATCACGTGAAAAGTCATGTCTGCATTGACCTTATATTCTTATAATAGAGTCAGACGATGGGGGGCTATTTAATAATGTAATCATAATCTTAATCAGCACTTATAAGACAGCAAACAGGGTACTGTGACAGAAAATAAGAGGGAGAATTCCACTATGGATAAGGTTATCTGAGAAGGCCTTTATTAAAAGGTGATGTTTAAGCTGAGATCCAAAGGATAGGAAGTTCCTACCATGGGAAGCACCATCACAGCTAGTGTCTCAACATTGAAGAGCTTAGCATGTTAAAGACACTGAAATTTTCCTTTTTTGTGTTTTCCTCCTCTGGTTTTAGAATCAGGGTAATATTGGCTTCCTAGAGTGGGTTAGGAAGCATCCCATCCTCTTCAATATTTTGGAATAGTTTGAGAAGGGGAGGTATTAAATCTTCTTTTCATGTTTTGCAGAATTCTCCAGAGAAGCCATCTGGTCCAGGACTTTTGTTTTGAGGGAGGTTTTTGATTACTGTTTCAATCTCTTTACTTGTGATTAGTCTATTCAGATTCCCTATTTCTTCTTGATTCAGTTTTGGAAGCTTGTATGATTCTAAGAATTTATACATTTCTTCTATGTTATCTAATCTGTTGCCATATAGCTTTTCATCATATTCTCTCATAATCCTTTGTATTTCTGTGGTGTCCATTGGAATTTCTCTTTTTTCATTTCTCATCTCATTTATTTGAGTGTTCTCTCATTTTTTTCTTAGTGAGTCTGAGTATCTTGCTAATAAATGCAAAAATCCTGAACAAAGTATTAGCAAATCAAGTACAATAATATATTAAAAGGATCATACATTATGATCAAGTGGTATTTATTCCAGGGATGCAGAGATGGTTCAACATCTGCAAATCAATGTGATGCATGTATTAACAGAATAAAGAATAAAAATAGCATGATAATCTCAATGGACACAGAGAAAGCATTTGACAAGATCCAACATCTATTTATGATTTAAAAAAATAACTCTGAATCAAATAGGTATAGAAAGAAAGTACCTCAAAATAATAAAGGCAATATATGGCAAACCCACAGCCAATATCATACTCAACGGACAAAAACTGAAACCCATTCCTCTCAGAACAGGAACAAGACAAGGGTGCCCACTTTCACCACTCTTATTCAACATAGTACTGGAGGTTTTGGCCAGAGCAATTCGGCAGGAAAAAGAAATAAAAGGAATCCAAATAGGCAACGAAGAAGTAAAACTCTCGCTGTTTGCAGACGACATGATCTTATATATAGAAAACCACTAAGAATCCATAGGAAAACTATTAGAAACAATCAACAACTACAGCAAAGTTGCAGGGTATAAAATCAACATACATAAATCAGTAGCATTTCTATATGCTAACAATGAACTAACAGAAAAAGATCTCAAGAACTCAATCCCATTCACGATCGCAACAAAAAGAATAAAATACCTTAGGATAAATTTAACAAAGGAAGTGAAAGATCTATACAACGAAAACTACAACACCTTCTTGAAAGAAATCGACGACGACATAAAGAGATGGAAAGACATTCCATGCACATGGATTGGAAGAATAAACATGGTTAAAATGTCCATTCTACCTAAAGCAATCTACAGATTCAATGCTATCCCAATCAGAATTCCAATGTCATTCTTTACAGAAATTGAACAAAGAATCCTGAAATTCATATGGGGCAACAAAAGACCCCGAATTGCTAAAGCAATCCTGAGAAAGAAGAACAAAGTTGGAGGCATCACAATCCCTGACTTCAAAACATACTACAAAGCTACAGTAATCAAAACAGCATGGTACTGGTACAAAAACAGATGCACAGATCAATGGAACAGAATCGAAAGCCCAGAAATAAAACCACACATCTATGGACAGCTAATCTTTGACAAAGGAGCTGAGGGCCTACAATGGAGGAAAGAAAGTCTCTTCAACAAATGGTGCTGGGAAAACTGGACAGCCACTTGTAAAAGAATGAAAATCAACCATTCTTTTTCACCATTTACTAAAATAAACTCAAAATGGATCAAAGACCTAAAGATTAGGCCTGAACAATGTCTTCTAGAAGAGAATATTGGCAGTACACTCTTTGACATCAGCTTCAAAAGAATCTTTTCGGACACCATAACCCCTCACATGAGGGAAACAATAGAAAGAATAAACAAATGGGACTTCATCAGACTAAAGAGCTTCTTCAAGGCAAGGGAAAACAGGATTGAAACCAAAAAACAGCCCACTAATTGGGAAAAAATATTCACAAGTTATTTATCTGACAAAGGGTTAAGCTCCATACTATACAAAGAACTCACACAACTCAACAATAAAAAACAAAACAACCCAATTACAAAATGGGCAGGGGACATGAACAGACATTTCTCCAAAGAAGATATACGGATGGCCAATAGACACATGAAAAGATGCTCATCATCACTAATCATCAGGGAAATGCAAATCAAAACTACACTAAGATATCACCTTACACCTGTTAGAATGACAAAAATATCCAAAACCAAGAGTGACAAATGTTGGAGAGGCTGTGGAGAAAAGGGAACCCTCATACACTGCTGGTGGGAATGCAAACTGGTGCAGCCGCTATGGAAAACAGTATGGAGATTCCTCAAAAAGTTAAGAATAGAAATACCTTATGACCCAGCCATCCTGGGTATCTATCCTAAGAACTTGAAATCAGCAATTCCAAAAGTTCCATGCACCCCTATGTTCATCGTAGCATTATTCACAATAGCCAATTCATGGAACCAACCTAAGTGCCCAGCAACTGATGATTGGATAAAGAAGATGTGGTATATATATACAATGGAATACTACTCAGCCATAAAAAGGACAAAGTCGTCCCATTCACAACAACATGGATAGACCTTGAGGGTATTATGTTGAGTGGAATAAGCCAGACAAAGAAAGACGAACTCTGCATGACTCCACTCATAGGTGGTAGTTAACATATGGACAAAGAGAACTGATCGGTGGTTGCCAGGGGAAAGGGGGGTGGGGGGAAGCCACTAGGGGTGAAGTGGTGTACCTACAACATGACTAATAATGATGTACAACTGTAATTTCACAAGGATGTTAAGTTTCATAACCTTAATAAAAAAAAAGATAAATACTTCATTGATGCAAGGCTTCCTCAAAGCCTTTTCTCTTCTCTTTTTAATCGTTCTTCCACGTGAAATAGATTTCCTCCCCTCTTCCCTTTACGATGATTATATTAATAGCCAACCTTTTTGAGCACCTACCTATCCAGGCACTGGAATAACCCTGTGACAGACTCTATTTTACAGATGAAGGAACTGACTCATAGAGTTTAGGAAGCTTAAGCCAGGTTGCACACCTAGTGAGTGGTGAAGCCAGAATGTGGACCATGATTTCTGACTCCAGAATCAGTGCTCCCAAGCATCAATATTGCTTTTCTAGTAATTATGCTGTGAACTTATCAGTTACCAATCGATGAACTAAGTAATGTTACAATTATTCTGTTTTAACATCAAAACAATCGGAAGTGGATTTTTCTTCCTGTGCTCTTTTCCAAACAATATGGCAATTCATTTGTAATTTTGCACTTTACTGCTAAGTATTAAATGATCAAAATACATCTAAAGCTAGTGATTCTATAATCACTGACTAACATTTTGTTCAATGATGAAGATTACAAACCTTGATGCTCCACAAAGATACACCTCCCCATGATAACTGACTCACACCTGAATCAGCTCAAGAGGTTTCTTTCAGTTTTCTCTCTTCCCTAAATGGAGCAAAGCATCCTGGAAGATAATAATAACAATTATTGACCAGTTAGCTTTTAGGTTCACAACTATGTTGCAGGGCACTGTGCCAAGTATGACGTATATTACCTGATTTAGACATCATGATACCATATGAAGTAGGTAGCATCACCACTCCTGTTGTAAAAAGGAGAAACTGAGGTCTTGGCAAGTTAAATCTCTTGCATAACATTATACAACTAGTGTGCTGTAGAGTTGGCATTTTGATGACACAGCTCAAATCCTTAACTACGATGTTCTACCACTGCAGAAGGAAGAACAGATTATGTGATGTTTCAGTAGAGTTATTGCAATCTAGAAGAAAATCCACAGTGAAAACCTGCCCTCATATTACTTCAGGCTTTCAAGCAGAGGCTAGCTGCCACATCTCAGAAATTTTGCAAAGAGCATAGCTTTCAATTGATATTTGGACTATTAAACTCTGTGAATGCTGAGAGGTCACTCTTGCTATTCAACAACCCTCCTCCACCCCCACCCCTTACACAAAATGCAGAGCATCCACAGGAGACTATGGAAGTGCTATTTTATTTACATTACTTAATCTCATCCTCTTCCTCCTAGCCCAAGAACTGAGATCTTTCTTGCAAGAGCCCTTGTGAATTATAAGGAGACCTGGTGTAGGGGTGAGGAAATGAGAAGTGGGTTTTATTATAGGTTGAGTCACTAACTTAGTCTGTTATTTGGGCATGTTACCAGCATCTCTGAGCCTCAGTTTCCTCATCTGCAGTAGAAGGGTCGTTCACTAGATGAGTAATAACAGAAGAGACTATGTCCTCCTCACATAAAACACTCAGCTCTTAATTGCATTAATCATTTATGCCTCTAGTAAGATTTCCTTAAAGAGAAGATTCATCTCATTTTAGAAACAATGAAAGTCACTGTTCTAAGTAATACCTAATGCCCTGTCTGTCCTTATGGCTTGGAACTTAGAGTGACTTCCTATCGATATAGTACAAAATTGAGTTTTTCTACATAACATTCAACTCCTGTTACCAGTACCTCCTTACTTACTCAACTTCATTTCTCTGTTATCCTCACTTTATTTATTCCACTGTCATCCCACCCACTTCTGCCAGACTCACACTATTCCTTTACACATCCACCTTTCTGTTCACAGGGAATGTCACTGGATTCAGACACAACAAAACTATTTCTAAATCACAGGCAGACCACTTACTACCTTTGTAATCTCAGCCTCCTCAAGCCTCAACTTCTGTAGCAGCACAATTAGTAAAAGAGAAACCACAGATCCCGTATGTGTGTTGCTGACTATTTGAGTAGAATGCACACAGGGCTTTTTCTCATTTAATCAGGATGAACAGCTGTTTGACATTAGTATTATGATTGTGTGGATTATCTGAAGCAGCAGCTGAGGCTTAGGAAAGTTGTGCTACTTCCTTACAATTTCTTTGCAGGTACATGACTACCTCCAAAGCATAGGCTACTCATTACTATGCTTCACAGCCCCCCAGTACTTTAACCTCCCGGCTCACAGAGCTGCTGTAATGGCCAAAGGAGGTAATACACATGAGGAAGCTGTGAAAGGCAGTATACACACATTTTTTCTCCTGATCATGTCATTTTGTCTATAGGCTTGCCTACTGCCTTTGTCCATTCCTTCCATCAATCCATCCATCACCAGGTCTGCTTCATGCTGCCCTTCTTCTTTCACCCAATGCTCCCCTCCGTCTTACCGGCCTGAAAATTCATTCTACTTACTCATAAAACGTATTTTCTGCATATTATTATTTCCTGTTTCTCTTATTTCCATACAGAAATGTTTAAGGATTGAGACTTCTTTCACATTTTTCAAAGCTCCTAATGAATTAGTAAGGATGCATTGGATATAAATATAATCTGAGACATTTTATCAACTGGCAGGAAACTACAATGCACTGTAGGGCACGGGTAATGCTGGGCCAGCTCATCCTCCAGGGTTGAGAGCAGATCCGTTATCAGAGTCTGGTTGCTATTTCTCTGCCAAGCAGGCACAATGATGCCTTTTACCGGCTATAGTCTTTACCATTTGCCTTCCTAGAGAAGCTTCAGTCAAAACCAAGAACCAAACAGCACCTTGAACTTCCAGCTCAGTGTTGAACCACTGATGGTGCCTTCGTGATAGTTCCTTTCACAGCAGGGCAGTGAGGAGTTACTTTTTAGAAGTAAGGAATTTACTTTTTTGAAAGCTGTTCGAGTGAAGATAGGCACACACTCAGAGAGAGAGAGAGAAGTAAAACTGGAAAAAAAGGCATCAGAGAATCTCATGTAACTGTTTCCAGATATGTTATCTACTCCCTTTCTTCCTGCTTATTAGCACATTTTGGAAACCTGCACATTTTATTTTATTTACCAATTTTCATTCTAAGATAGAGGCCCATTCATTTAACTTTCAAAAATTTGCTCAAAAGGGTACAAAACAGATGAAGCAAAACAACCTGATCAACTCAGGTTAGAACTCAAGTTCATAACTCCACGTTCCTTAATCAGAGAGCAAGTATTGCTTACAGATTAAGCAAACATATTAAGAATGGATTTTCGACATATTTAAGACTAATAGATATGTATGCACTCATTCAATGTAATAAACTAGTATTTACCGTATTTTAAGAGTAATTTCTGTGCTGTAATTCTACACAATAACTAAAGCCTACATATTAAATACTTACCGAAACAATAAAGATGATTCTTAGAGCTTAGTTTTAAGTTGGTCAAAAATGGAAAGTTGTACAAATACAGGTTCTAAGGTCATTTCAGTTCTAACTTCTTACCAAATTCAAGATTCATTCATATGAAGTAACCTCAGAGAGTCCAAGAACCGGGTGAAATTATTCCAGCTTGTTTGTCTAACTGTGGAGGCAAGATATCTGGGACATAAATGAAGAAAATGTAATCAAATTATTATGTCTTGGTCAAATTTGTCAAACTGAATTTTACTGCTTTCAAAGAGACATTTAAAACAAAGCCTTAGGTATTTATGACCCTAATGAAAAAACAACCTTTCTGGTTTACCAAGGGATTTGCATTCTCTCCAATTAAGGATGATTGATAAAAGGCACCCAAATACAGTGTTTACTGAATCCTTCAGGTCCCTTTCTGAATCCTACTTGACTGTATTCTTAGATCAAAGTAGAAATAGTTTTCGTTCAGTTTCTTAGACCATACATGATGAATATAACATTCTCCTTTGGGTGAAAGACCTGGGCTATAAGAGGTCAGAGTGCCTGTTTGAGCAGCTGTGACAGCACAGACTTGCATCATTCTAGTTGCATCCCTTGAGGCTGATTCTCCACCGATGGAGTTACTAATCCTTAATCCAATGAATTTCCACCCACCTACTTTAATAATCGGGTGTTTCCGGGGGCATGAACATTGCGGGGACCAGACCAACATGCTGCTCCACAAGCAGAAATCTAGATCACAGTATTAACCATTTAGTCATTTGTTCTTGTACTGTGATCTGCACCTCAGTTACCGAATGGCCATGTGTTGTCATCCAGCAGAATCATATGCTTCTTGACATTCATTTCTTTGTTTTTTCTCCACTTGGAATAATTGCTTTTTTTTTCAAAGATTTTATTTTTTCCTTTTTCTCCCCAAAGCCCCCCGGTACATAGTTGTATATTCTCCATTGTGGGTCCTTCTAGTTGTGGCACGTGGGACGCCACCCCAGCGTGGCTCGATGAGCAGTGCCATGTCTGCGCCCAGGATTCGAACCAACGAAACACTGGGCCGCCTGCAGTGGAGCACGCGAACTTAACCACTCAGCCACGGGGCCAGCCCCTGGAATAATTTCTTTTTAAAGCTCAAGAGTTATTTGATAGCAATTGGTATTCTTGAGCAGTTCTGCAACTAAGTGGAAAGCAAGGTTTGGTTCCTTAAAGAATTCCCAACCTATCCAGATTCTCTACCCTGAGACAGTCAAACTGACTTACACTATCTCCTAGAGTCATTGTTTTCTGATTTGCTGTTGCCAATATTTCTTTTTTTATCTCATTCATAATTACTTTAGCACCTCCCACATTGAGCTCTTGGTGTCTTTCAATCAGACTCTGATTCATTGGCTTTGATAGTATTTAGATACTTGCTTATGCCCTGGATAAAATGACATGTTTTCAATACTTTTTCATTGTTGACCCTTGACTTGCCCTTGGTTGTATTCAGCTTCCCAGGCAGGACACGACTATCAGATGATGAAAAAAGAAAACAAAAACCAGGAATCTTTTATTCTCATTCTAATTTCTGCTACTTCCAATTTTCAGCAACAATTGCAACTTTTATTATTTTTAATAGTTCAAGAATTGCTTGTGATATTCTTCAGGAACTAGATTTTCTGGAAGCAAGTGTAGTTGCTCACAAATCTAACAAGCAAAGCAGTCCTTAGAGCTGCAGTCACCCAGCAGTGAGACTGTCACACTCTTGCATTAACAGATCTTCAACAGACTCAAAGCAGATTGAGAGACACACAGAGCTTTTGGGAAAAGAAAGGTATTGTGAGGATTTGACATAAAATATCATATTCAAAAACTCCATGTTTCTCTGTCAAGTATACATTTTGTATTTTCATGGAGGAACATTATTGCTAAAATTATTGCTTACCATTGATGAAGTGCTGCAACAACTTTATCATAATTTTCCAACCAGTCCAATTATTTTTTTAATGACTGAAGGTATAATTGATGTTGGATTAACAAAAGTTATCTACAAGAATTTACACACCAAATAAAGCTATAGTCTGGTACACAGAACACTGAATTGAAGTTTAAAGATACAAATTAGAATACTTTGTCTGCTACTTACCAGTTGTGGAACATTGGGCACAAGGAGATTACTAATCTTCTCTTAGTCTTATTTGCTCATCTGTGGACAAGAGCTTAAAGAAGATGGCCTCTGCGGTATCGCCTTCCAAGCCCCTCAGGAGCACAACTAATGGAAGGAACCTGGTGTACACCCAGAGACCAAGACATAGGGAATGTGGGAAATGTGGCTTTTAGCATTCCAGCACCTTCCAAAGTGAAGGTAGATGGAACAGATGTCAAGGGAGCCAATGCAAGTGCTAAACACGAGTTCAAAATATGGACTATATCTGTTCATAGGAAAGAATCAATTTTTCATGCAGGGAGATCTTTAAAGTCTTTATTAAAGTGGTAAAAAAAACAGTTGGAATTTCTTGATGATTAGAATAGTTTCCATCTTTAGTGCTTAGCGCTGAATGCTAAGCCATTTTGCTAAAAATGTAGTAACAAAGTGATCATTTTAGCTAATGGTCAATTTTTCAAATTTACTAAGTAACCAGTATTTAAAAATATGTGAAAATATTCATATGGTTGATAATAATTTATACACAATGAGATACTTTGAAAAGTTCTGCAAATTTTGGTGACTTGTTGAAGTCTAGTCTAGATTTGCTTAATTTCAGTTCAATTTATTTTCATTATATATGACCAAAGATCTGAGCCTACCAAGTTTTTTCATACTTTAGCTCTACACATTGTAGAAATTTATTTATTCTTTCCACAAATATTTATTAACTATTATGCACCAGAAATATGTTAGGTCTTCGCAATAAAACAGTAAAGAGAATGAATAAAGATTCATGACTTCATGAGCTTAGATTCTAGTGAGGGACAGAGAAAACAAACAATAAACTAACACATCCATAGATAGCATGTTTCATAAGCAGTTAATATGTACCGTGGAAAACTAAAACTAGAGGATGATAAAGAGGATCACCAGGGCTGAGGACAGTCTGCAATTTTAAATAGGTGGTCAGGTGGTCTCTGTGGAGGGCATCACATTTGAAGAAGCATTTGAAGAGGATGAAGGGCTCAGCCATGTGGTTATCTGCTTGGAGAAGTGTGTCTGGTGGGTTCCACGGACAGTAAGCTGACCAGCGAGGTGGGAACCCGGAGAGTAGGAGGAGATGAGGTCAGAGAGGGGGTGACGTGTGCAGATCACTTAGGACCCTGTAGATTGCATTAAGATTCATTTTTTATGAGAGCAAATTTTTTTCTGATTGCTGCAAGGTTTCTCTGTGAGGCGGAAAGTAAAGCCTTTGGTTGAGACTGAGGAAAGAGAAGAAGGTATCGGGTTTTAAAGACAGAGGGAGAAGTGGAAATAGCCCTTTAGGCCATGCAGTCCTTTATCATTAATAGTCCTAATAGTCTCTTAGTCGCTTTAGGACAGCGAGAGAGTAAACTGTGCAGCTGCACGTGAAGGTCTAGCTAAATGGACTGCTCACCGGCAGCGTGATAGTCTAGCAGCATTGACGGGCTCACTTGAGATCCAGGTCATGAATTTAGAGAAACCGGTTATTGTGGCCCCAAAATACCACGCACAGGATACAATACGACCTGGTTAAAGATTCACACAGTCCATTAACATTTTCTGAAGACGCAAATCTACACAATCCTCTAGGACTAGGTGAAATGGAAGGAGCTGTGATTATTATTTGACCTCAGCGCCACCTCGTGGTGAAATCGCGTAAGGGCCAAATTAATGAAAAGGTGGTAGAGCCGCAGAATTACCACGCAGGAGGTCGCCCTAATCTGAGCAAAGATGAGATTGTGTGGCTTGTTCCTCTACCTGTTTAGGAAATTGTCCTGGAAATTAGTATTTATCTGAGCATTTATCATAGCATTGGCTTAGCTTATTTGTCCACAGGTGTGACAAATTTCCCACTTTTAGAAAAATGTATTGTTAACTCTTTTCAGTAATAAGCTTTTCCTTTTCCCTTCAGATTCAGAGTCTTTGTCTCTTTATCTGTTCCTGAAAGATCTGAAGGGTGTTGTGCTTGAGATAAAACTTCTGTAAATGGTGTATTTGGTGCCTTCTCCAAACAGATTTCAAAACATCTTAAATCTGGCAGCAAGGGAAGTGTGAAATATTTTCCTGATTTTATACCAAATATTTGTTGCTAACTCTTCCTATAATTAGCGAGATTCTTCCACTTTATTTCCCCTATAACTGTAAATGAGGTTCAGATCAGTTTTTTTTTTTGATTGGCATCCGAGCTAATGACTGTTGCCAATCTTCTTTTTTTTTTTTCCTGCTTTTTCTCCTCAAATCCTCCTAGTACATAGTTGCATATTTTAGTTGTGGGTCCTTCTAGTTGTGGCGTATGTGATGCTGCCTCAGCATGGCCTGATGAGTGGTGCCATGGCCGCACCCAGGATCCAAACCTGTGAAACCCCAGGGCTGCCTAAGCAGAGTGCACGAAAGTAACCACTGGGCCACAGGGCCAGCCCCTCAGATCAGTTTTCATGGAATAGATTGTTAAAGTCACTTTTCTTACACTGTTTCGTTTTCCACCTAGACTATGTTAGAATCCCAGGACCACAGGGCTGGCTCACTTTGCCTCTGCTCTTCGGATGACCATTCCCAATCTCAGAGGTCAGGAAAGTTACTCAAGTTGATAGATACCTGACAACGCAGAATTAGCACATTATAGATCGAGTTCTTAAAATCTAATGGTTATTTCCTTAAGATGAGGACATTTTTTGATACATTTCTGATATTGCTCATAATCCACGAGGCTTTAAAAATTGCAACACACTCTTCCTTTATCCCGGTTTGGAGCTGTTTTATCGAGACACGCATACCTTTCAGGGGATTTAGGAGGGAGATTGTGGCTATACTAAGTGGACATTTAAATTTGGGTTTTTAATATTTGGTACATGGATGGGAAAGCATTAAAATGGAAATTCTCTTGTGACAAAACACATGTTTTACAATAAGGAAAAATGAGTTAATGTTGACTTTTTCTGACATAGAAATCATATTATTTGTCTTTGCACATACATTTACCACTTCTTGTGGCCTTCATTTCTTTCAGTGGACCCAGATTTCCATGTATTATTATTTGTCTTCTGACTGAAGGACTTCCTTAACCCTTCTTGTAGTGAAGTCTATCGTTGATGAATTCCTTCTCTTTTGTATATCTGGAAGTCTCTACTTCATCTTTGTTTTTGCTAAGTCAAATTCTGGGTGGACGATCTTTGTTTGAGTACTTCAAAGATTTTGCTCCACTGTCTTATTGTTTCTGATGAGAATTTGGCTATAATTTTTATCTTTATTTCTCTGTAGATAAAGTACATTTTCTTTTTGGCTGCCTTTAACATTTTCTCTTTATCCCTGCTTTAGACCAGTTTGTTATGATGTATATTATAGTGAAATTTCTTCTATGAATTTTGTACTTGGGGTTTGTTGGGTTCTTGGATGTGGATTTACAGTTTTCATTAACTTTGGGGAAAAATGGCCATTAGTTCTTTAAATATGTTTTTTATCCCTTCTCCTATTCTATTCTTTAAGGATTTCGGTTACTCATATGTTAAGCTGTTGAAGTTTTTCCAGAGCCCATTGATGCTCTGTGTGTTTGTTTTCAGTCCATCTTTTCCTTCATTCTTCGTTCTAGATAGTTTCTATTGCTAAGTCTTCAAGTTACTAACCTTTTCTGCTGCAGTGTCAAATCTTCTGCAGTGTCCACTTTTCTGTTAATCTGCCATCCAGTACGTTTCTCCTTTCAGTTACTGTATTTTTCATCACTAGAATTTCAACTTGAGTCTTTTTTTATATTTCTATACCTCTATTTACCATTCAATCCTGTCTCTACTTTCTCGAAAATATTTAAAATAGTTATAATAATTTCTATGTACCCACTTACTAATTCTATAATCACTGCCATTTTTTTGTGTTGATTTGAATTGCTTTTTCTCCCTATATTGTGGATTTGTATTCCTGCTTCTTTGCACACTTGATAATTTTTGATTGGAAGTTAGGTATTGTGAATTTTACCTTATTTGCTGGGTATTTTGCATTACTATAGTTATTCTTTAGTTTTGCTAGATGGGTAACTAAATGTTGTTAGAGCAGTATTTATTTTTGAGCAGTATTTAGCTTTTGGTTAACTTTTCCTCACTACTGAGGCAATGCATTTCTGAATACTCTACCCAGTGCTCTGTGAATTATGAGGTTTTCTATTTTGCTGAGTGAGAAACCCAAACTGTTTCAGGTTGTGTGTGAGTTACAGTGGTTGCTTCCTCTAATATCACTAATCCTGTGTGATGTCTGAACCATACTCAACATCCTAAAGATCTCAACTCTCCACAAGTCAGCCTATATATTAAAGAGTTCCCAAGTAAAATTACTAACAATATACTTCTAACTAGAGAGTTTGTTCATATTGAAAAATAAGTATGCAAAACATGGACCAGTAAGTTTGAACAAAAAAATGAAAGTGTTACCAATATTAAAATATAGCATGTAGCTACAATAATTACAAAAAAGTGTTGTTAGCAATAGAATAGACGTATCAGTGAGACTGAACATAAACCCCTGAAATAGAACATAATAGATATGAGATTTTGGAATGAGGTTAAGGTGGTCTCTCGAATTAGTGGAAAAAAATAAAGAACTATTTTTCTTAATGTCTCAGTTTTCCTGTGAGTGCACCCTGCTTTAATTTTCCACTGGATTATACAGGGACCTTGGGATATGAGTCATCTTATGGAATTAAAAAAATCTTTTATTTCAGAAAATTTTATATATATATAAATATATATACTAATTAATATACATATTGATTAAGAAGGGAAAAGTATGGCTGTCTGGGGACCAATCTTCTCTTGTTTGATCATCACACCTTCCCCCCGGGTGTCTCTCCAGTAGAGTGAACGCAAGGCTGAGTTGCCGGAATTGTATTTCTCGGTGGAATATTTGGGAAGCAAGTCCAATTTGCTCTTGTTTTAAATCAGGTGGAAGAGACTCAGTGGCTTAGTCTTAGCATTCCCTAGCCTGAGGCTGCAGGAGGTGCAGATCCTCCATCTGGTGATTCCTGAGACCTATGAACTTTGATTGGTAGCTGGGCCTTCATGCTAACTGGGAAACCTGCATGAACTGAGGGCTATTCTCCTGGCGTTATTTGCGTTTCTGTGGTCAGAACAGAAAAAGGAACTGTGATAACAGCAAAGCCACAGAAACATTGGGGTGAGTTTTATTTTTGTGAGCATGTGCTTACTTTGCATGATGACTACAATTCCACTTTGAAATCAAAGGGAATGTTGCCATGAAGCACATGGGATCTTGCAAAGTGCTTTCTCATTGATCTGGTCTTTGCCTGGGACAAACACAGTGCTAGGGATGGATTCAGGGATGGAGAGGGTGTGGTCTCAGTCCTCGGGGATCTTTATACTTTCAATATTTACTGAACATCTACAGTGTACCAAATACCATGCTAAGAATTCTAGAGAAGATGTATATCCACTCTTCATTTTTTCTATCTATAATCATTGAATGCTATTTTTTGGAGGCTCTTCAGCAAGCACTGGAGATGTAGTGGTAGCAAGATGTAATCTCTGCCCTCAGGAAGCTCACGTTTTGGTAGGGCAGAGGTCACATAAAACAACTACAATTCAGGGTGAAAAGTACTGTGATTCCAAAATATCCTGAAAGAAGAGGGCCATGGACTGGAAGGGTCTGTGAACTGTGGAGATGGATTTCCTGTCTCTGGGACAACTCCAATGTTTCACAGAGGATGGGAGCTTATGTTCTCCTGGGATGGGCTGGGAGTGGGATTCATGGCATCTACGTGTGATGTCAGTATTATCTTCATGCTACAGTTTGGACCTTGAGACTCTGAAAGGCTAAAGAGCTGTCTAAATATCACATAGATGCTACTTAAAGAAACCTGGATATAAACCCAGGAGTCCAGACTGGTAACAGTGCTTTCTTCCATGAATGGCTTCTTGGTAAACTTCCCCCGTTGATTTGAGAGTTTAGGATTGTCTCTGCCCTCCATTTGTCTCTGCAATTGTACATTTTATCAGTGATTTCCTTCTGGCTCATGGTAGCCCTTAATCTTCTGAGCCTGACCCCAATCCCTGCAGGAACGAAGGTTTGTGACATGAGTGGATGTCATGTGCCTCTTAGTCTCACGTGCCCTGGAGTCTTACTGTACAAGGGGCTGTGTTGATACACACAGACCTCAGTCACCTTGGAGAAAGTCCAGCATGGACAAGACTGTCTGCAAATCAGTCAGTGCACATTCTTTTTTTTTTTTTTTTTTGGAGGAAGATCAGCCCTGAGCTAACATCTGCTGCAAATTTTCCTCTTTTTGCTGAGGAAGACTGACCCTGAGCTAACATCCATGCCCATCTTCCTCTACTTTATTTGTGGGACGCCTACCACAGCATGGCTTGCCAAGTGGTGCTATGTCCACACCCGGGATCGGAACTGGTGAACCCTGGGCCACCAAAGCAGAACTGTGCACTTAACCATTGTGCCACCAGGCCAGCCCCTCAGTGCACATTCTTGGTAATGCCTGAAGTGTTGGAAGGCTGGGATGCAGAGAGACTTGTGTCAGAGCAAGAGTGGGCACTCTGAGTGGAGGGGTGGTTTATATTTCAGTAGCTACTGGGGGCATATGATTAGAGCAAATGAAGGTACCAGTAAGGAGAAGAATTGTACATGAATTGAGCTGGATCCTAGAAAGAGACAAGATCATCCAGTGACCAGGCATAGAAGGAGAAAATTAGGAGGAGAAAGTAGAAATAAGAGGGGGTGCTGAGTGTCAAGGGACATTTCTGAAGATTGTGAAGGGAAATGGAGATGTGAAAGTACCATTCCACAAATCAAGGATGGAAAGAGAGCAAAAGGAAGTGGCATGAAGGAAAACTGCAGGCAAAAGGCAAAATCATTGAAAGGCAGCAGAGAGACATGTAACATGGAGAGAGCAACACTATCCTTGTACCCCACATCATCCAATGAGGCATTTATTTCCCAATAGATCTCCTCTCCTCTGGTCTGTTTCTACTAGTCCTATGTTTACAAAAAATGACTTTCCTTGTAGTAGACTAACATTCCTGATGATTCCCCATTGTCTGTCAGATAAACCCTAGAGTCCATAACAGTCCTTCAAGAACTGGTACTAGACTCTATCTCCAGGTTTATCTTTGTGATTCTCTGGTTTACTCCAGCTACAGATGGATGAATTTTTATAGCTTTGTATACTCTGCTGCCTTTTTGGAATGCTCTTCCCTTTTTGTACATGTAACTAACTCCTATTCATTTGCCAATTTGCAGCTCGCAAGCTTTTCAGATATGCAAGGGATTATTATGTAATTCACCCAATGAATGAAGGAGTCTTTTATTTTGTATTTTCAGATCACTCCACTCAATTACTGCCTCCTGGTGGTGACCATATGGCTAACACGTACAATGTGACTGAATTCATTTTTTCTGGGACTTTCTCCTAATCAGGAGGTGCAGACTGTTTGCTTTGTGCTATTTCTGCTCTTGTACACAGCAATTGTGCTGGGGAATCTCCTCATTGTGCTCACTGTCATGACCAGCAGAAGTCTTGGTTCCCCCTTGTACTTCTTCCTCAGCTACCTGTCCTTCGTGGAGATCTGCTACTCCTCTACTTCAGCCCCCAAACTCATCTCAGATTTGCTGGCTGAAAGGAAAGCCATATCTCTGTGGGGCTGCATGACACAGATTTTCTTCATCCACTTCTTTGGTGGCACTGAGATGTTCCTGCTCACTGTGATGGCCTATGACCGCTACGTGGCCATCTGTAAGCCTCTGAACTACACTACCATCATGAACCGGCAGGTGTGTGCTATCCTGGTTGGAGCAGCATGGGTGGGGGGCTTTGTGCATTCCTTTGCCCAAATCCTTCTCATCTTCCACTTGCCCTTCTGTGGCCCCAATGTGATCGACCACTATTTCTGTGACCTGCTTCCTCTGCTCAAACTTGCCTGCTCTGACACCTTCCTCCTTGGTCTTTTGATCGTTGCCAATGGGGGGACTTTGTCTGTGGTCAGCTTTGTGGTCCTCTTAATCTCCTATGTGGTCATCTTGGTCCATTTGAGGTCTCGAAGCTCTGAGGGGCGGCGCAAGGCCCTCTCCACTTGGGGGTCCCATATCATCGTGGTTTCCTTGTTCTTTGGGCCCTGCATCTTCATCTATCTGAGACCTTCTACGACTCTGTCTGTGGACAAGATGGTGGCCGTGTTCTACATAGTGATCACTCCACTCCTCAACCCTGTCATCTACTCCCTGAGAAATGCAGAAATGAAGAAGGCCGTGAAGAGGCTGTGGATCAGGACAATGAATCTAGATGAGAAATAGAGGCCAAGTCTTGGTATTGATCCCTGGGTTTATAATGATGCTGAGTCCAAACTGATGGGGCAGAATGGGATGGAGAAAAGTTTACATTACTTGTTAGCTCTACAGTTATTTTAACTGGTTCCCATCTTCAAAACCCTTGTTCTAATCACTTGTAAAATATTTCCTCTTATGGGTGTACTATGCCTTAATTAACCATTTTCTGTTAGATGTTTAGGTCATTTCTATTTTTTTACTACTATAAGTAAGTTTGTGGTGAGATTCTTGAATAGAAGAAACCTTATACTTCTGATTTTCTTTCAGACTCACTTGCTACAGTAAATTTACTATTTTAAAAGCTATAATGACTTTATGAATAGTGTTAAATTTATTCTTATAAAAGTCGTAATAATTCACCTTCCTTTTGAAAATGCTCTTGACAGAATTGAACAGTCATTAAAATTTTCTTGATGAGAAATGAGATTTGGCATAGTCTCAAAATATCTTCCCACAAGATGCTTATTAATTGTGAGAGGAAAAATATAAGTCTACAATGGAGAAACATGGAAGACACTTCCTTAAACAGTTACTCAAAGTCAACATCGTCAATATTGAGACTGGAGAGGCACGCAATACTCTGATATTCTTACCCAAAATACATAACCTGAGTCTAATAATGGCAAGATATCAGGCAAACCTCAATTGAAGAACATGCTGCAAAATTACTAGCTTGCATTCTTCAAAAGTAGCAAGACAAAGAAATTGAAGAACTTTTCCAGATTACAGATAGATGATAACTAAATGCAACCTGTGATCCTTGATTAGATCCCATCCTAGATGAAGGTCATTAGTGGGTGAAAACACTGAGATGAGATAATAGCATTGTGGCAAAGTTAATTTCCTGATGTTGATAATTCTAGTGTGTTTATGTCAGAGAATGTCCTTGGATTAAGGAATTATTTACTAAGGTATTTAAATGTAAATGATGATGATGTCATCAAATTTCAAACCTTTTAATTAAAAATTCTATCTACCTCTCTATCCATTTGTCAACTGAGAGAATGAATAATAAAGAAAATGTGGTAAAATATTAATATTTCAGAAATTTGGATTAAAGGTATACAAGAATTCTTTGTATTATTATTACAACGTTTTTGTAAGTCAGAAATTATTTTGAAATATAAAGTTAAAATATTTTACAAGTTACATAGACATGTTTAATTTGCATTTTTTGTGAGTGAGGAGGGTTTTAATGTTCAATTAGCTTTGAGTCTTATATGCAAAGTTTTCAATGTTCAAACCTTTATATTTCTGCACAGTAAAATCTATCAGTTTTTTCTTTGATTCTGCCACATATCTGTGTTTAGATTATTTTGCATGATTAGTTAAATTTATATTTTCTTTTAAAAATACTTAAATTTTTAATTTAATTTTGTGCAATGGTGATATATTCATAAGGTTTTAAAAAATCAACAAAATAAAAAGGCACACAAGTACAAAATTTCATTCCATTTCTTTCCCCCTATGTAAGCTTCCCCTTTCCCATGTCCCCACTAGATAAGCCGTTTTCTGTTTCCTGTATATTTTGGAGTTTAATGAAACACGAGTATAATATACATGCTCTCATTTATCTCTACCTTTTGTACGAACAATAACATAGTATGTAAACAGATCTGAAACTTGCTTTATTTGCTTAATATATCTTGGAGATTTTTGTATATTAGTACAAGGAAAACTTCCTCCTTTTTTTCTTACAGTTTTGTGGCCTTCATTGAATGGACGTACCATCATTTGCTTAAGTAGTCTTCTACTGATAAATATTTGGATTGTTTCCAAATAGTGTTACAGTGAATAACCTTGATTTAAATATATGCATCTAAACTAGGATTTATCTCCAGAAATGAAACTGCTGGATTATATGTATGCATGTTTAATTTGATAGATATTATCAAATTACCCTTCTTAGCAGTTGTATCTATTTGTATTCTCACCTACAATTCTCTCTTTCCTGTAAAACATTTTATTAAATTTGGGATTTTGCTTATATGATAGTTGAAAAAATGGGAGATAAATAATTTTAATTTAAATTTCTCTTATTTTAAGTGAAGTTGAACATCTTTTCATATATTTAAAGTCCATTTGTATTTTATGTAAACTGTTCCTATCATTTTCCCATATTTAGATTATGGTTCTTTTTATTATGTTCCAAGACCTAATTATATACATATAAATTTGTCCTTTCTGATATGAATTGTGGACTTTCCCTCTGGTTTGTCCTTGGCTTTCTGGCTTTGTTTGTTGCATCTCTCTGATACACAGCAGTCTTTGGATTATGTAGTTAATCATCATCATGTTCCTTTATGTCTTCTAGAACAGCCAGACCACCGCGGTTCTTATTACGGAAGCTTTATGAATGTTTTAATATCTAGAAGGCTAGTTTCTTCTCTTTCAAAGTCTTCTGGGCATTGTTTCTCCATATAAACTTCAGATTTAGTTTTACTTCTCTTCCTGTTCTGTATCCTCCAAAGAATTTATTATTATTTTGATTGATGCCATATTACATTTATAAATGTATTTAGAAAGGATCAATATCGTAATAAGCTTTCCATCCAAGATCATGGTTTGTCTTTTCATTTACTGAAATCTTCTTTTGTGTTCTTCAACAGAGTTTTAAAGTATTTAATAAATCTTTAAAAATTGTATTCTTTTATTTTCTGGCTGTTTGACAAATAATTGACATATAACATTGTGTAAGTTTAAGGTTGTACAGTCTGATGATGTGGTGCACATATACATTGAAAAATGATTACCAAAATAGGGATAGTTAATATCTCCATCACCTCACATAATTCCCACTTTTTTGTGTGATGAGAACATTTAAAATCTACACTGAGCAGGGCTGGCCCCATGGCCAGTGGTTAAGTTCGCGCGCTCCGCTGCAGGTGGCCCAGTGTTTCGTTGGTTTGAATCCTGGGCGCGGACATGGCACTGCTCATCAAGCCACGCTGAGGCAGCGTCCCACATGCCACAACTAGAAGGACCCACAACGAAGAATGCACACTATGTACCGGGGGGCTTTGGGGAGAAAAAGGAAAAAATAAAATCTTTTAAAAAAAAATCTACACTGAGCAACTTCAAGTATATAACACAATATAATTAACTATAATCACCATGCTGTAAATGATTTCCCCAGAACTTATTCATTTTATAACTGGAAGTTTGTACTCTTTGACCAACATTTCTCCATTTTCCCCACCTCTGGCCGCTGGCAACCACCAATCTACTCTGTTTCCATGAGTTCATCCTTTTTAGCCTCCAAATATGAGTGAGATCATACAGTGTTTGTCTTTCTCTGTCTTATTTATTTTACTCAGCATTATGCCTTCCAAGGTCCATCCATAAAGTCACAAAAGGCACAGTTTCCTTCTTTTTCATGGCTCATTAATTTTCTGTGTATATATCACATTTTCTTTATCCCTTCATCTTTAAATGGATACATAGGTTGTTTCCATCTTGGCTATTGTGAATAATGCTGCAATGAACATGGGGAGATACTGATTTCATTTCCTTGGAGACACACCAGAAGTGGAATTACTGGATCTATTTTTAATTTTTAGGAAATTCCATACTGTTTTCCATAGTAGTTGCACAAGTTTACATTACTACCAACAATGCACAAAGGTTCCCTTTTCTCTACATCCTTGCCAATACTCATCATCCCTTGTCTGTTTGACAGTAACCATTCTAACAGGTGTGAGTTGATATCTCATTGGGGTTTTGATTTGCATTTCCCTGGTGATTAGTGACACTGAGCATCATCTCATAAATCAATTGGTCATCTGTATGTCCTCTTTGGAAAAATGTCTATTCAGCTCCTCTGCTGATTCTTTACTCAGATTTTTTGTTATTGATTTGTATGATATTTATATATTTTGGATATTAATCCTTGATCAGATATATGATTTACAAATATCTTCTCCTATTCCATAAGTTCCTTTCATTTTGCTTTTAAAATTCTGTCTTTGCTTTCAGACAGTTGCATTATAGTAGACTTGGGGAAAATCGTTTTGTATTGAAATTTTGGGATGACCTATTATCTTCATGAACTTGGATGTCCAATCTCCCAAGATTTGGGAAGTTTGCAGCCATTATTTCTTTAAATAAGCTTTCTGCCTCCTTCTCTCTCTTCTTCTGGGATGCCAATAATTCACAGAATGTTTCTTTTAATAACATCACATTGCTCACATAGGCTTTCTTCACTATTTTTCATTTTTTTTAATGTCTTCCTCTGACTGGAGAATTTTAAAGGTCCTATCTTCTACATCACAGATTCTTTCTTCTGCTTGATTAACTGTGATGCTGATGTTCTCTATTGTATTTTTTTTCTTGTGGAGCAGTTCTGTTGACAATGAATTCTTTCAACTTTTGTTTATTTGAGATAGTATTTTATCTAAAAGTCTGAAAATGCATTTTTCTTTTCATTCATTGTAGTCCTCAGCTCCAGTTTCTGTTTGGTTAGCTTGATTGTACTCATAATGTACTCGTATATCAGGATAGCACATTGCATAACTTAAAAAATACAACTTTCACCTGTTAACCATACTTCAATAAAACTGGAAAAAATTAAAATAAGCCCACTGTAGGTTATTTTTATCACCTTTCTAAGTAAACGGTGTGTGTTTGCGTGTGTGTTTGTGTGTGCGTGCGTGTGTGACAGTAAGATCAGGAGGTGTGATGTGAAGCAGAAAGAAGAGCTCGCTCGCATTCCTTCAGGCCAGCAGAGATGCACGTATGCACTGTTGTTTTTATGTCTTCATTCCTTTCCATCAGGATGGGCCCCAATCTGCTTCTATGCTCTGCAGTCATGCTGCTTCTTTGAAGTTCTTTATCTTTGGCCAAATAAATTATTAAACAATGGTATAAGTGTGGCCTTTTCCTCCTAATATAGCCCATCTGAAATATGGCAAGAACTCCAGCCTTTGTTACTCCTGAAAGTCCTTCCCTGGTTCTGGATGTAAGCCAGCTGTTAATGATACAGTGAATTTGCAAACTTTTTTCCTTCTCTGGAGGCTTTTCACTGAAAAGTTGAGTAAGGCTGAGCCCATGACAGTACCAATGCCATTTAGTAAGAAACCAATAAATTAGAGAGTTATTGAAGTATATACAGAAGGATTTAATGCAGTTTTCCTTAAGTAGTGAGAGTTTCTGGGGCTTTAAAAATAGAGTTTTATAATTTATTTGGCCAAAGATACAGAACTTTGAAGAAGCAGCATGACTGCACAGAGCAGAAGCGGATGGGGGAGCATATCTTAGTTCAGTTTCCTGCTGGCCTCTTCTCTTCCTAATGGGACACCAGCTGCTGGTGACATATTCCATGTGGGCAAGAAACGTTACACTTAGAGATTCAGTGCAATTGGGCAATTCATTGGTTGTATAGAGTTTAGCCATTCTCTTAATCTTTCTGAGTACCAGTTACCTAATCTGTCAAATGGGAATACTAGTTTCTACAGTTGAGGGTTACTTTGCCTATATGTGAGATGTTAGAAAGAAAAGTTGAAAGACATAATAATGCCCAACACAAATGTAATGTGCTGTTCGTTAGGAGACCATGCCTAACAGTTAGAGAACTCTAGTCTTCCTGAAGCCCTTGCCAATGAAAACCACATGCTCACAACTTGGATAAAATGCTTAAAATTTCAAGAATGAACAGTTGGAAGACCCCTGCACCAGGAGTCAGGAAAAAGCTGGTTTAGCCTTGCTATCAGCACAGGGAGTAACTTTGCACGCATACTTTTTCCTCTTTGGCTGTTTTCCCACCTTTAAAGTGAATGAGTTGAACAAGATGATCTTGAAGGCTCTTCCATGTCTAGCCTTCTCTGATCAGGTGACATGTCAGAATGACATGCCTGAAGTGGTCCAGGTCCACTTGATTGAAGTTTCCCTGGAACTAACTGGCTTCCTTAGTGCAATGAGGGAAGACATCAGAAAAGGCCCCTAAGGGTCTCTTGAGGATGTCTGTGGTAGGGCAGAGGGAGGATGTGATATTGGATTCTCCTCTGTCACTTACTTGAAAATGCAGAGGGAAAGCTCTTGGGGCCAGGACAAGAGGGGGCAAGTAGAAGACTTGACTTCATATTTGGATTAATTAGAGATCATTTCCTTAACCTCTGAAGGAAGCAATTGGGAAGTTAACTTTTGGTCTTCTCAGAAAAAACACCAGAGAGGGGATGCTATAAAAGTTCATGGAATTCAGTTCTCTGATCTCCATTTTCCATCCCATACACCTTAAATGTTTCCAGCTTCACAGTCCAGCAAATATTTTCTTCAATTCTCATTATAGTAGGTTTTAGGGTAGACTGTCCCTGTTCTATTTCCTTGTAACTTTCTTCATGAGAAAGTCATTAAACGTTGGAGATGGTGGCACATAGGGGTGTCAGCATTGATGGCACCTTGTGAGTCCACAGGGGAGGATCAGCATTAAGTGTCGCCTTTATGTGTGGAACAGATTCTGAGTTAGTCAGTTCATTCACTGAGCCTTTACTCGGATGGGCAGATCTCAGGCAGAGTCTTTTACACACGGGCACTTTCATTGGTGTTACTCTGGCTCCCACACACTTCCATACATGAGGAGCCTTTCTTCAAATTGTTCACTTTTTCAGCTGATGGGGCTGACTTCAGACATCATCCTGTTACAGTCTCTCCTACCTGCTTAAGTGAGAGGTGAGAAAGCAACTCTGTAGCTCAGCTTAGAGCAGATGTTATAGCCAATCTCATCGGAGGTAGCTGTCTACAAAAGATTCAGAAGATAAAGCTAAGAATCAAGGAAACAAACAGTATTCAAGGTGGCTTTATTACTTAATCTCTATTGGGGCGTGCTTTGGAATTGCTTTCAAAAAGAGAAGCTTATTTTTGTACACTAGATATCCCTATATATACACTTTTTCCTCTGTACTGTGTATAGGATGATTGCAGTGACACCTTGGTTTTGAAATAGATGTAATAACAGATGGAGGATTCAGGGATCAAACTCAAAACACTTATTCACATCTACTGAGTTCTCTGTCCTTTGAAAGCTGTGATAGTGGATATAAGATAGACTGCAAAAGCCTTCCAAAGGTTGCATTCTCTTTGGTTGGAGAGACCTGGCAGATATATTTACAATAGCTAGAGGAAAATTTAACTCTTGGTGACAAACTGGTAGAGCTGGCACTAAGATCTTAAGTCACCAATGCCTGTCTTGCAAAGGCTTCTCTCCCTAGCAGCCCAGTTTGCTGACTCCTGAAACATCCTCTCCTCTGCAGGGCCCCTAAGTTCTGCACAGGCTGTCTGGGCAGAAATTACACTTCAGGAAGGTGGATAAGTGAAGCCGGATTGCATTATTTTTCATTTTCTCACTATTTCTTTTAGGTCTTAACTCTTCAGCTTTGCTTTGCCTTTTGTTTACACACGATTTGCTTCTTTCTCCATGCCCTCTGTCCATTACGAAATCCAGCTTTGAGTGAGCACCAGGGGGAGGAGTCAATGGATGCGATGAGCACTGAAGCGAGTCTTATATGGGAAACTGTGGAACCTGGTCTAATCCAGGCTCTGCACCAATGTGTTGTGTGATTCAGGATCCAGATTCTTCTTCTGTAAGATAAGAAATCTATAAGTTTACTTCCAAATTTAACAGTTTATAATTATTCAGTAATTGTGATTACTCAGAGTGACACTTCATCTGATTCCATATGTGATAGGATATCTTTGGAGACAAAGTGGGAGAAAGGGAATCCTGGAAAAGGCTAGAGACACCCATCTTACTTTCCAGAACTCCGCAGGACATGAAGTTCTGTGATAGGAAAGGTATAACAAGACATCATAAGGTAGGGACCAGATTCATTGTAAAGATTTGAAAAATTTTTACAGAAGTTGTTTATTAAGGCCAACATACCTTAAGCTTCTATGTTAATCCTTTTTTAAAGGTTTTCTTAGCCACAAATCCTGGAAATGTGCAGTTACTTACTATCTGATAACAACACATACTTCTCTTTCAGAGTCCCTTCCCTTGGCCCTGCCAATTAAAACGTCAGAATTAAAGTTACCCATAGGTAACATATCACTGACACTGTCAATGGCTTATGGGTCTGATGAACTCTTTTTTGAAATTATCTCTCAAATGTTTTCCATTTCTTTTTTTTAAAAGATTTTATTTTTCCTTTTTCTCCCCCAAAACCCAGTTAAAAAGTTGTGTATTTTTAGTTGTGGGTCCTTCCAGTTGTTGCATGTGGGACACCACTTCAGCATGGCTTGATGAGTGGTGCTATGTCCGCACCCAGGATCCAAACTGGCAAAACCCTGGGCTGCCCAAGTGGAGCGTGTGAACATAACCACTCGGCCAAGGGGCCGGCCCCTGTTTTCCATTTCTATTCGGAGTTTTGATAAATGTTAATTTTCTTTTCTTTCTTCCTTCCTAAATCTAATCATTTTAAAAATTTTTAGTTATTTATTCATTTGAGTGTGGTTGACATACAATGTTATGTTAGTTTCAGATGTGCAACATAGTGAGTCAACATTTATATACATTACATAATAAAAATTGATGATTACACTGTATATACATCTTGCGCTGTGATCCTTCAACAGCTTTGGAAAGAAAACACAAGTTGTTTTTTTTTTTTTATCTGAGAACTAAAGTGGTCCTTACAAATTCTCTGAGGGGTCCACCTGATGGTGCAGCAGTAAAGTTCCCATGTTCCGCTTCTGCTGCCCGGGGTTTGCAGGTTCGTATGCTGGGCATGGACCCATGCACCGCTTATCAAACCACGCTGTGGTGGTGTCTCACATATAAAATAGAGGAAGATGGGCACAGATGTTAGCTTGGGACCAATCTTCCTTAGCAAAAAGAGGATTGGTGGCAGATGTTAGCTCAGGGCTAGTCTTCCTTGGGAAGAAAAAACAAACAAAACAAATCCTCTGAGAGGAATTCTGACACCCCCAAATTTGAGGTAATTATGGAAACAGAGAATTGACCTTTATCCTATGGTATTACATACACTAATTTTTTCTAGTAGTTGTTTCATAGATTCCTTAGAATTTTCTATGTAAATAATCATGTCATCTACAAATAGAGGCAATCTCATTTCTTCATTTCCAATCTTTATTTTTATTTCATTTTGTTGCCTAATTGCACTGGCTATGAACTCCAGTACAATGTTGCCTATAAATGGTGAGAATAGATATCCCTGCCTTGTTCTCAATATTATGGGAAAGACATTCAGTATTTTCATCAATAAGTAAAGTTAAGAAAGTTATCTTCTATTCCTAGATTGCAGAGTTATTATTATGTTTTAAAATCAGGAATGAATGTTGAATTTTGTTAAATTATTTTTCTGCATCCCTTGAAACGATTATATTGATTTCCTCTATTTTGTTAAAATAGTGAATTACATTGATTTTTGTGGTTTTATCTTGTTTTTTATTTGGAACATATTCCTTTCTTTCATCATTTTGCTTGACTCTCTGTGTTGGTTTCTTTGTATTAGCTGAAACAGGTACCTCTCCCAGTCTTGAACAAGTGGCCTCATTTAGGAGAAGAAATTAACCATTCAACCTTGCCTTAGCTCTTTGTTGTCTCTCAAACCTTTGAGATTATCCATGCAGTCTATTTTATTTTTAATGTCTCCCATTAGTTGAGGGTGTGCCAAGACATGTTAGTACCACAAAAAGGAGTACCTCAGTCAACACCTAGCTTCAGGCTGATTGGAAGCCAGACCCTCAGGCAGCAGTTTTTAAAATAAGCAAACGTATACAGTCCTAGGGAACTGCAAGTGTAAGCTCTGCAGGGCACAAAAGCCAGAAATCTGGTGTTCCTGGGCAACAGACACAAAAATCTGCCTCCAAATGAGTGCATAAGCTCATTTCTGGGAAATACCGGAAAACTGTATTCAGGCAGAGGGAGAGTGCAATATGGTGTCCTCTGGCCTATGTTCCCTGAGAACACCTCTTATACCCCTAGAAGTGTGCCAGGCCAGGACCCTCCCCCTCAGGCCAAAGCTCCTGGACAAGCAAATAGGCCTCTTTCTCAGAAAGACTGGGGCTGTTTTTCAGTGTGCTATCTGTGCAGTGCCCTGGGGTTGGTAGACTGCCAAGATATGTCTCTCTGATTATTACAGTCCTATGGAACCCAGGAATGCAAGCCCTTCTACACTCCAGGGCCAAGTGATCAAGGGGTATCCCCTGAGGGGCAGCCACAAAACCCTGTGTACCAGAAGCACGTAAAAGCTCCCTTCCCCCAGGAGATACTGATGCTCTGGAGTGCAGCAGAGGGAGATAGCAAAGAAAAAAGTGATAAAAGGTCTAGAACAAAAAAATGATGGCACCCTCTGGCTTTTGCAAGGCAGAAGGAGAGTGTAAAAATGGCACTCACCAACCTTCATCCTCAGAGAGTATCCCAGTAGGTCCCTGCCCCTCCAGCTGGTGGTTTAACAAATGAATCTCTTTCACATAAAGTCTGGTGCTTTTCAAATGGCTGCTCTGCACTGGGTGCTGGGGCAGGTGCTTCTGCACATGAGCATTTTAAGAGTCATTTCTCAGTTTGCTACAACCCTTTGGGTCTCATGGACCTGAGCTCTGTTGGCTTTCAAAGGTCAGATGTTTTGGGGGCTTGTCTGTCAGGTGCAGGTCTTAAAAGTTGGGGTGCCTGATATGTGATACAAACCCTTTATTCCTCAGGGAGAAGCACTGGGTTTGTGAGTTCCCTGCCAACTGTGGGTTGCTGTGCCAGAGGTGGGGTTTATGGTGAGATTGCATCTCAGCCTTTCTTGCCCTCTTCGGTTTGGGCTTTTCCTGACTTGCCTGATGAGAAGGAGCTGCTCTGCTAGTTTTCAGGCACTTTTTAGAGGAAAATGTTCCATACATAGCTGTAGGCTAAGTGTGTCCATGGGAGGAGGTGAGTTCAGGATCTTTCTACATGGTCATCTTGAACTATCTCTCTGATTTTTGAGTTAAGACAATCTTGCATTCCTGGGACAAATCCCACTTTGTCATGCTATATTGTTCTTTGTACACATTGCTGCATTTGATTCAAATGTTTTATTAAGGGCTTTTTTTGTGTGTATGTCTATGTTCATGAGTGATACATATCTATGATTTTCATGTTTTTAAATGTTTTTCGTCAAGGAGTGATGTCAGTATCATGGCGGAGTGAGTCATTCCCTTTGTCTCTCTCCTCTAAGTTACAAACCAATCAGACATCCATTGACCAACAAAGGACTCCCTACACAGCACAACAGGACACCTAAGAGATTCATGCATCTGTACATTGAAGTGAGTGGACTGGACCTCTGGGAGGCAGAGGGAACTAAGGGAGTGGTTCCTTCCCCTCACCTAGAAGAGGGGATCCAAGGTACAGATCTTCACACCAGTGCATGCACCTGTGGATAAAGGCTGCAGAGGCAGACAAGGTGCAGCTTATCCCCTGCTCCCCACCCTCAGAGGATCTGGCATGCATACCTGCAAACAGAGGCTGCAGGAGCAGACATGGCATGGCTTAGCCCTTGTCCCCCAGTGAATCCTGAAGACAGAGTATGTTGGGTCAGAAATGGAAGGTATGGCTTAGCTCCAGGCTCCAAGCACTGGTGCGTAGCACACATGCCCTGAGAATTCAGGACACAGAGCAAAGCTTGTGACCTAGCACACTCCCCCTCCCTTGTCAGTTACCTGGTCTTTTCAACAGTGGAGAATGTATACAAAACTTAGATTTTCCTGGCTGGGGGTTGGTGCCCTGACCTGAATTTTCAAAATAAACCAGCTTGCATCAGAGACCAAAGACTATATGAGAAAGCAGCAATGACAATCTCTTCCTGCTTAGCCCCTGTGCTCCCCAGAAGGGGCAGGTGGAAACTGTGACAAGAAACTTCAGGAATCACAGCAGGACTGATGACCTAGCCCCCAGCCCCCCGTGACAGCGCCCCTGACACTGTCTCCACCAGCAGCAGGGACTGCATACAAGTCTCTGGGTCCTCGGATCCCTGTCAGTGACAATGACACTTGTGAACCCAGCATCACTGGCAGTGGTGCAGCCAACATCCCAGACAACCTGGGAGCAGCAGTGCAGGGGGAAACAGTATCCAAGCCTGTGGAGAACCCATGGAGAGCCAGCAGGAGAACATGAGACCCAAGTGACCCCAGAAACAGCAGAAGTGCTCTCAGCCTGATGAGCCTGGTGGAGACACCTGCAACTGCAGTGACATCATAAGCAGCAAGGCACCAGTAACCACAGAGGTACAAGAAGCACACGGAGGGCACTGATGATGCCTTTGTCAGAGGCAATGGAGGCTGAAAAGTGCAGGCTCTTCAATGCAAACAAAAGCAGCTCAGAAACAAAGTAACCAAAAGCTTACAGAAATAAGAAACGTGGTTACGACCACAAATGTGCCAGCAGAGAATCAACTCATCAAGTTCCATTAAGAACTATGGTAATATAGCAGAACAGAAAGAAAATTATAGCACTCCAGAAAGCAAACTTGAAATCACACAAGACTACAGTCTGAAAAAGAATTCAAAATATTTGTTTTAAAGAAACTCAAAGAGTTACAAGAAAACTCAGAAAGACAGCTCAATGAATTTTGCGAATAAAATTAACGAACAGGAGTACTTCACCAAAGAGATGGAGACTATAATTAATAAATAAAAAACCCAGAAATTTTGGAGGTGAGAAACACAATTAATGAGATGAAAAATAATGTAGAAAGCATTAAAAATAGAATAGACTTTATAGAAGAGAGAATTAGTGAGCTCAAAGATAGAAATCTAGAAATGGTTCAGGTGGTGGAGGAGAGAGAACTAAGATTAAAAAAAAAGAGAAATAGCCAACTCAATTAGGAAAAAATGGCACAAGGATAGTGTGTATCTCAGAAGGAAAAGAGGAGAAAGGAGCAGAGAGATTATTCAAAGGAATAATAGCTGTGAACTTTCAAAACAGGGGGAAGGAATGGGTCTACAAGTCCAGGAAGCTAATAGAACTAGTTATCTCAATGCAAAAAACATCTTTTCCAGGGGCCGGCCCAGTGGTGCAGCAGATAAGTGCGCACATTCCGCTTCGGTGGCCTGGGGTTCGCTGGTTCGGATCCCAGGTGCGGACATGGCACTGCTTGGCAAGCCATCCTGTGGTAGGCATCACACATACAAAGTAGAGGAAGATGGGCACAGATGTGAGCTCAGGGCCAGTCTTCCTCAGCAAAAAGAGGAAGATTGGCAGCAAATGTTAGCTCAGGGCTAGTCTTCCTCAAAAAAAAAAAAAACTTTTCCAGGATATATTATATTAAAACTGTCAAAAGTCAGACTAAGAAAGAAAATTAAGGGCAGCCGGAGAGAAGAAAGTAACTTACAAAGGAACCCCCATCAGACTTTCAGTGGATTTCTCAGCAGAAAACTTACAGTCTAGGAGACAGTGGAAGGATACATTCAAAATACTGAAAGACAAAAACTATTGGTCAAAAGTACTTTGCCCAGCAAAATTATCCTTCAGATATGAAGGAGAAATAAAAGCTTTCCCCGACAATCACAAGCTGAGGAAGTTCATTACGACTAGATCTGCCTTAAAAGAAATGTTGAAAGGAGCCCTTCTACCTGAAACAAAAAGGCAAAGATTTACAAATCTTTGAGCTGGGTGATAAATAGACAGACAGAATCAGAAAATTGCTTCTCTGTATAAGAATAGGTTGGTAAACACTTAATTAATAATATAAAGGACAAACGCAAAGAAAGCATCAAAAATAACTAAAACCACTTCAATTTGGTAACAAACACACAATACAAAAAAGAATATTTAGTGACAACAAAAACATAGACGGGGAAGAGGAAAAGGATGGAACCTGCATAGGCTAATGGAGATAAGAGGCCATCAGTAAAATGACTCTCTCATCTATGAGATCTTTTATACAAACCTCATGGTATCCACAAAAGAGAAAAACAGAGCAGAGTCACAAATCATAAATGGAGAGAAAAGTGAGAAAAACATCACAGAAAATCACCAAACAGAAATGGCAGACAGAAATATAAGGAAAAGGAAACAAGGGAAATATAGAGAAACCAGAAAACAAAAGATAAAATGGCAGCATTAAGCCCTCATATATCAATAATTACTCTTTATGTAAATGGTTTGGATTCATCACTCAAAAGACACAGAGTGGTTGGATGAATTAAAAAACAAGACCCAACCATATGCTGCCTTCAGGGGACACATCTTAGCTCTAAAGACAAACAGGCTCAGAGTGAAGGGATGGAAGATGATGCTCCAAGCAAACAGCACCCAAAAAATATGGGTGAACCCATATGTATGTCAGATAACACAGACTTCAAGACAAAAGAGATAAGAGACAAAAATAGACATTAGAGGATTGATGTCAGCAACATGGCAGAGTGAGTTGTTCCCTTTGTCTCACCTCCTTCAAACTACAAGAAAATGGACATTCATTGATCAGCAGAAGATATCCACAGGGCACATCAGGATGCCTGAGAGACTCATGCAGCTATACATCTGAAGGTGGATGGACTACTCCTGGGGAGGAGGTGGAGATAGGTGAGCACACTGGCCCCTAGGAAGCCCAGTACAAGTGTGCAACTGCTCTCCTAGCCAAAGTACTCATTGCACCACTTGTTCACCAAGGGTGGGAGCACATCTCAGCACAACTACGGAAACAGACGACGGCAGCCCTGATCCCCCATGTGATCGCTTCCCCATTTAGTGGGAGTGTCTACAGGGCCACACTGTCCACAGGGAACAGAGTGGCTCAGTCTTGGACCCGATGGGGAGGCCCTGCCCACAAAACACTAAGACTGATGTGACCTGGGAACAGATGGTGGTGGAGCTGCAAGACTGAGTGAATGAGCTCCTGGCTGCCTTGAACACTGGTAGTACTGCTGCAGCACCAAAGGGGTAAGTGTGACTTGGCAGGACCATGGGAGCAGGCAGCAGCAGGCCTTAGACCCTGTGATCACTCTCTGGTCCAGTGGGAGAGCCCAAAGCCCCCTGTGGTCCCAGGGAGTGGCTCTGGCTCAGACCAAGTGTGGAGGCCCCACCAATCCAGCACAATGGCTGGTGTGACCCGGGTGCAGATCTAGGAGCAGAGGGTGGCT
This sequence comes from Equus asinus, assembly GCF_041296235.1. Lineage (NCBI taxonomy): Eukaryota > Metazoa > Chordata > Mammalia > Perissodactyla > Equidae > Equus > Equus asinus. Next base: position 17,937,034 of record NC_091806.1, read on the forward strand.
GAGCTTTGAATCTGGGTGAACGAGCTCCCAGCTGCCTAGAACTCTCATAGTACTGCTTTGACCCTGAAGGGGGGAGCATGCCTCAGCAAAAATGTGAGAGCAAGTGATACAAGTCCTGAACCCATGTGATTGCTTTCCCATTTGGTGGGAGAACCCAAAGGGCTGCTGTGATCCCAAGAAGTGGCCCAGGCTCAGACAGGCACAGCTGACAGGGATCATGTTGGGCTCAGATTACACAACTCCTTCTCCCTCCAGTAGTGGCAGGTGGAATCTGCCACCAGATAATATCACTAAGTGATGGCACGGATCCAATCCATCAAAAAGTATGAAGAAATATATCAATACTCCAGACCAGAAGGAAAAAGACAAACACGCAGAAATCAATCCTGAAGGCACATATATCTACAATCTAAATGACAGAGAATTCAAAACAGCTATCATAAAAATCTCAACTAGTTATAAGAGAATTTTGAAAGACAGTTCAATGAAATCAGGAACAAAATTAAAGAACAGAGGGAATTCTTCACAAAAGAGATTGAAACTATAAATAAAATCAGAACTGCTAGAGATGAAAAACACAATGAATGAGATAAAGAAAAATCTGGAGTCAGTAAATAACAGAGCTGATACTATGTTGGATAGAGTTAGCAATCTAGAGGATAGAAATCCAGAAACACTTCAGATGTAGGAGGAAAGAGAACTAAGACTAAAAAGAAATGAAGAAATTATCTCAGAAATATCCCAAAACTTAGGAAATGCAATTAAGGATTATAGGTATTCCAGAGGGAAAAGAGAAGGAGAAAGGAGCAGAGGGATTGTTTAAAGAAATAATAGCTGAGAACTTCAAAACCTTGGGAAGGAGCTGGAATTACATATAAATGAAGCCAATAGAACACCTACTTATCATCAATGTAAAAAGACCTTCTCCAAGGCATATATTACTAAAGCTGCCAAAAGTCAATGACAAAGAAAAAATATTAAGGGCATCAAGGAGAAAAAATAACTTACAAAGGAGCCCCTACCAGGCTTTCAGTGGATTTCTCAGCAGAAATCTTATGGGCTAGAAGAGAGCGGAATGAGATATTCAAAATTCTGAAAGACAAAATCTTTCAGCCAAGAATACCATATCCAGCAAAATTATCCTTCAGAATATGATGGAGAAATAAAAGCTTTCCCAAATAAGCAAAACTGATGGAGTCCATCACCAAAAGACCCCCTCTACAAAATTTGATCAAGAAGGTCCTCATACCTGAAAAAAAGAAGGGTTAACAAAACCTTGAGCAAGGAGATAAATAGGCACACAAAATCAGAAAACTGCATGCAAATAAGATATACAACTGTGAGGGGAGGGGGGGTTTGGGGAAATAAAGCAGAAAAAAAAAAAGATTGGCGACAGTTGTTAGCCCAGGTGCCAATCTTTAAAAACAATAAATTAAGAAAAAATCAGAAAACTGCAACTCTCTATCAGAACAGATTACCAAAAACTTAATTATAACTTTAAAGTTAAAGGGAAGGAAAACCTCAAAACTAAATATAACCACTTCAGTTTAACCACAAATTTGCAAGACGAAATGGAATAAGTTGTGACAGCAAGAACTTAGATGGAGAAGATGAAAGAGATGAAACCTGCTTAGACTAAGGGAATAAGAGGCTATCAGAGAATAGACTATCATCTATGAAATCTTTTATACAAACTTCACGGTAACCACTAAACAAGAAATCAGAACAGAGGGGCTGACCCCATGGCTGAGTGGTTAAGTTCAAGTGCTCTGCTTTGGCAACCCAGGGTTTCACCAGTTTAGATCATGGGCACAGACATGGCACTGCTCATCAGGCCATGTTGAAGTGGCATCCCACATAGCACGACCAGAGGCACTTAGAACATAAAACTATGTACTGGGGGGGCTTTGGGGAGAAGAAGAGGAAGAAAGAAGAAGGAGGATGAGGAGGAGGAGGAGGAGGAGAAGAACATTGGCAATAGTTGTTAGCTCAGGTGCCAATCTCAAAAAAAAAAAAAAGAAAAAGAACAGAGACACAAATGATAAAGAGAAAAGTGAGAAAACCAATATAGAGAGCCACCAAACTGAATTGGAAGTCTGAAAAACATGAGATGAGAAACAAGGGAAATACAGAACAACTGGAAAACAAGCAATAAAATGGCAGCATTAAGTCCTCATATATCAATAATCTAAATGTAAATGGATTGAATTCCCCAATCAAAAAACAGAGGGTGGATGGATGGAGTATAAAACAGGTCCCGACAATACGTTGCCTCCAGGAAACACATCTTGGCTCTAAAGACAAACACAAGCTTAGAGGAAAGGGATGGAAGACGATACTCCAAGCTAACAGCAAATAAAAGAAAGCAGGTGTGGCCATACTTATATTAGATAAAGTAGACTTCAAGATAACATAGACAATGAGAGACAAATAGGCAGTATATAATGATAAAAGGGACACTCCACCAAGAGGGCATAACACTTATAAACATATTGGCACCTAACACAGGAGAGCCAAAGTACGTAAAACAACTATTAATTCACCTAAAAGGAGACATTAACAGCAACACAATAACAGGAGGGGACCTTAACACCTCATTTTCATGAATGGATAGATCAACCAGACAGAGACTCAGAAAGAAAATAGTGGAACTAAAAAAAAGAACTAGGCCAGATGGACTTAACAGGTATATATTAGAACACTCCATCCAAAATGAGCAGAATACACATTATTCTCCAGTGCACATGGAACATTCTCAAAGACAGATGTTGGGAAACAAGGCGTCTCAATAAATTTAAGAAAACTGAAATCATATCAAGCATCTTAACTGTCCATAATGCTATGAATCCAGACATCAACTACAAGAAAAAAGCTGGAAAAGTGACAAACATGTGGAGACTAAAATCATGCTACTGAACAACCAATGGATCATTGAAGAAATTAAAGGAGATATCAAAGAATATCTGAAGACAAATGAAAATGAAAAAACTCCATACCAACTCATATGGGATGCAACAAAAGTGATCCTAAGACGGAAATTGATAGCAATACAGGCCGACCTCTACAAGCAAGAAAAATCTCAAATAAACAATCTTAAACTACACCTAACAGTACAAGAAAAAGAAGAACAAACAAAGCTCAAAGTCAGCAGAAAGAGGGAAATAATTAAAATTAGAGCAGAAGTAAATGAAATTGAAACAAGCAAACAAAATATCAGTGGAAAGGAGTAATAAAACTGAGATGGTTCTTTTAGAAGATAAGCAAAACTGACAAAGCCTTAGCCAGACTCACTAGGAAAAAAAGAGAGAAGGTTCAAGTAAGTAAAAGTAGAAATCAAAGAGAAGGAATTACATTGCATACCACAGAAATACAAAGGATTAGAAGAGAATGTGGAAAACTATATACCAACACATTTTACTATCTAGGAGAAATAGATAAATTCTTAGACTCATACACCTCCTAAAAATGAACCAAGAAGAAATAGAGAATCTGAATAGACCAATCACAAGTAAAGAGATTGGAATAGTAATGAAAACCTCCCAAAATGTAAAAGTCCGGGACCAGGCGGCTTCTCTGGAGAATTCCACCAAACATTCAAAGAAGATTTAGTAGCTGTCCTTCTCAACCTATTCCAAATAATTGAAGAAGACAGAACACTGTCTAATACATTTTATAAGGCCAAAATCAGCCTGATTTCAAAGTCAGACAAAGACAACACCAAGAAGGAAAACTACAGGCCAATATCACTGATGAATGTAGATGCAAAAATCTTCAACAAAATATTGGCAAGTGAAGTACAGCAATACATCAAAAGGATCATACACCACGATTAAGTGGGATTTATACCAGGGACACAGGGATGGTTCAATGTCTGAAAATAAATCAATGAGATACACCACATTAACAAAATGAGGAATAAAATTCATGTGATCATCCCAATAGAGCAGAGAAAGCATTTGACAAGATTCCATATCCATTTATCATAAAAACTCTCAATAAAATGGTATAGAAGGAAAATATCTCAACATAATAAAGACCATGTATGACAAACCCATAGCCAAGATCATACTCAATGGGGAAAACCTGAAAGTCATCCCTCTGAGAATGAGAACAAGACAAGGTTGCCTACTCTCACCACTCTTAGTCAACATAGTACTGTAGGTTTTGGCCAGAAAAACTAGGCAAGAAAATGAAATAAAAGGTAGCCAAATCAGCAAGGAATGAAGTAAAACCCACAGTTTGCAAATGACACAATTTTACATATAGAAAACCCTAAAGAATCCTTCAGAAAACTATTAGAAATAATCAACAACTATAGCAGAATTGTAGGGTACAAAATCAACTTACAAAAATCAGTTGCATTTCTATACTCTAATAAAAAACTAGCAGAAAGAAAACACAAGAATATAATCCCATTTAGAATCACAACAAAAAGAATAAAATATCTAGGAATAAATTTAACCAAGGATGTGAAAGATCTATACAACAAAAACTATAAGACATTATAGAAAGAAATTGATGAAGAAATAAAGAAAACAAAAGATATTCCATGCTCACGGATTGGAAGAATAAACATAGTTAAAATCTCAATACCACCTAAAACCAACTGCATATTCAATGCAATCTCAAAAAATTAAAAATAGAAATACCATATGACTCAGCTATTCCACTACAAGATATTTACCCAAAGAACTTGAAATCAACAATTAAAAGAGACTTATGCTTCACTATGTTCATTACAGCATTATTGACAATAGCCAAGACGTAGAAGCAACCTAAGTGCCCATCAACTGATGAATGGATAAAGAAGATATGGTATATGTATACAATGGAATACTACTCAGCCAGAAAAAAGCCAAATTCATCCCATTTGCAACAACATGGATGAACTTTAGGGTATCATATTAAGTGAAATAAGTCAGACAGAGAAAGATAAACGCTGTGTGATTTCACTCAAATGTGGAAGATAAATTAACACGTGGACAAAGAGAACAATTTTGTGGTCACCAGATGGGAAAGACGTTGGGGGGGTCAGCACAATGGGTGAAGGGGCACATTTCTATGGTGACTTACAAATAATAAAGTACAACTGAAATTTTTCAATGCCATAAACTATTATGACCTCAATAAAAAAAGATGACATTTATCTATATTTGTTGTCATAGAAAGTGCTTATGCATAATATGGAATTTAAAAATCAGGTTATAAAACCGCATGTGGCTCAGTGCTATAAATTTTTGTATCTTATTTCTGTGTGTGTAGGTATGGATAAGGATGTGTTTGCAAGCAGGTTTATCATAATGAGAACAGTACTTAACTTTGTGGTTGGATTCCATTTTACTTTGAACTTTTATTTACCTTTTAAGGGTTTGTTTTTCAATTACAATAAGCACACATGATTTTTCCAAAAGCCACATTAAAAACAGAATACACTAGAACTCATAAATAAACTCAAGCTGATTTCTTGATGAAAAACAACAACCCAGACACTGTCCTAGATTCTGGAGGCACTGCGCTGCGAAGAATCACACTAAAATCCTGTCCTCATGGAGTAACTTAGTCTCTGGAAGTTCTTCTGGATGAGAGATGTCCTGACAGGAGATTTGGTCTGAGTACCTAAAGTTCCTATTTTACTGTGCCCTCCTTTTACATCAGATAACCCCAGAAGGGTTATCATAAACTTAATTTTATGAAAATGGTGGGAGAGAGTGGAGAAAACCAAGTAGGCAGTTATCTTTGGAGTATGTAATCATGAGAGATTTAAGGTTTGTGGGTTTTAACAGTGTTCTCTTGAATGAGAGACAGGAGGTAACGCCTCAGCTCCCATTATGTTCTGTAGGATTAGTGAGTTGAAGAGATGTAGCTATATGCTTATTCCTTATCCAGCAGAGACTCTCCACCCTAGTCCTTCGTTCACTTTTCTTTTGGCTCAGCCTCCCAAATTTTGGAGTCATCCTTGAGTCTTCTATCCCACTGTCATCTAATAGCTAATCTATGAGCAAATCTTCTTAGCTCAACTTCAAAGTATACCTTATCTTGAAGAGTTCCAGTTCCAGAAAAGATGGAGTAAGCACAGTTCAACCTTTCTGTCCTGCAGACATACAGCTATAAACCCTAGAGAGAATGCAAGGAAAAGCTATCTAAGGACTTTGCAAAGTAGATTATAGCAGGAACATTGGAGGAGGAGATCAAATTTGCAGTTTCTGAATTTTCCCCTCTGTATCACTTGGCTGGGAATCAAAAGCAGTCTAGACCTAGAAGTGTGCACTGAGTAAATATAGAAAGAGCTCCAAGAGAACCTCTCTTTTGTTGGTCAGTCAAGTTGGCTAGAGAGTAAAGGATGGCTCTCTTCTTTTTTTTTCTTTTCTTTTTTTCTTTTCTCTTCTATTCTTTTCTTCTGTTATCTTTTGTCCCAGACCCCAGTCAATCCTGTGACAGAGAAGCAGTGACAGGGCAACAACAGTGGCTGAGCAGGTGCTTAACACTCTTAGAGAAGAGAATATTTCTACTTGGGCATAGGAGCTGTGATCTCAAGAGCATGAGACAAATGCCTATTGCTTTTATTCTCTCTGCATCCTCTTGATTCTTCACCATTGACACAGACTCAGTTGTGGAAAGTGTGCAGCCCAGTGAGAAAACTAAAGCCAAGTTTCCAAAGGGAGAAAGCATCAGGGAGATCAAAAAGAGGAGGGCGCTCAAGAGGGTCATCCCATGAAGTTGTGTGTGAATTCCAGGGCTCCCCTCTGAGCTGCAACTGTGTGGATCTGAACTTAAACAGCATGCCAAAGTCTCTGAGAAGGGCATTACACAGTAAACCACCAACCAAATCCTAGACTCATCAGTGGGCGGTGCACATGTAGGGGCGGGTCCGAATACCACTACAAAGAATTTGATAACTGAACTGACATTGGAATCACGGGCCACAGAAGGTGGGTTGGAAATTGCCACCTGCAACTAACCAGGTTAATTGCCTGCTAAAACTAAAAATGTAACATTTTCATTAATTTAAAAAAATATCCAGAGTATCATGACATAATATTCAAAATATCCAGGATACACTCTAAAGTTACTCAGTACACAAAGAAGCAAGAATTCTCAACCTGCAAAGGAAGAAAGAATCAGCAGATGCCAATCCTGCAATGGCACAGATGTTGGAATTTTCAGAAAAAGACTTTAAAGCAAACATTATAACAATGATTCCATAAGTAAGGGCAAGCATAACTGAAGCAAATGAAAGATAGAAAGTATCAGCAAATAAATAGAAATTATAAAGAAGAATACAATTGCAAATTGAGAAACAAAAGATACAAAAACAATATGAAAAATTCACTGGGTGGGCTCAATGGCATAATGGAAATATAAAAGAATCAGTGAACTTGAAGATGAATCAAATTGCAGAGAGAAAAATAAATTTTAAAAAAAGATAGCGTCTTACAGACTTGTGGGACAATACCAAATGTCTAACCTTCATGTTATCAGAGTCTCGGAAAAAGAGAAGGAAGAATGTCAAAAAATAATGGTTGAAAACTTTCAAATATTGGTGAAAGATATAAACTTACAGGTTCAAGAAGCTCTGCAAATCTCAAACTGGATGAACTTGAAATCTGCCACAGACACGTCATAATAAAACTATTAAAAACCAACACAAAGAAAAAAATCTTTCAATTGTAAAGTGGAACACATATATAACTACAGACCATGTCAAGAAGGAGAAGATTTCTAGCCCTTCCAGGACCCATTGTATGTCTCTTCCCAATCACATCTCTTTCTCTTCCCTCAAAGGAGAAATCTAACTTTTATGATAAATGCTAACCTGAGATTTATGATAGGACTTCTTTGCTTTTCTTTATACTTTTACACATTTACCACAAAAGTACACACACTTAGGTTGTTCTATTTTTTTAATTTTAAATAGATGTAGTTATACAGTATGTAATCTTTTGTGTCTGGATTCTTTGGCTCCACGTTTTGCTTATGAGATTCACTCACGTTGTCATATGTACCTATAGTTCACTAATTTTTGTTGACCTGTTAGTCTATTGTATGACTATCACATAGTTTTTTTTATCCATTCTATTGATGATGGACATTTACCTTGTTACCAGTTTTGTGCTATTACAAACAGCTCTACTAACACTCTCAGTGATGTGTCTTCCAGTGCGCAGGTGCGCACATTTATCTTGGATTTATATCTAGGAGTGGAGTTTCTCAGTCATAGGTTATATGAATGGTTGACATTAGCTGACAATCTCCAGTAGTATTCTAATATGTATTTGGAAAACAATTATACATTTCCACCAACAGCGTATGAGAGATACTATTCCTCTATATTCACAGCCAACACGAGGTATTGACAGTCCTTTTAATTTTAGCCATGTAGAGGGAACATTGCAGTAGTATTTTTCTGTGGTTCTACATCATCGTTCTCAGATGATTAAAGAAGTGAGCCCCTTTTATGTGTTTACTGGCCATTGGTACGTTCTTTGCTGAACTGCTGTTCAAATCGCACGTGGTTGTCTGTGTTTATTTTACTGATTTGTAAGAGTTTGTTGTATATTCTATGTCAGTCCTGGTTCTCAGAGAAGCAGCAGCTAAGGCAGAGTGATGTGTAAGAGATTACTGGGTGAAACTCTGGTGAGGGAAGGTGGGAAGAGCCACAGGGGTGAAGCAAGTCTGACTTCTGTGAAGCAGAGAGGGATAAAAGGAAGGAGGGAGGGTCACAGACTGCAATGTAGTTTTAAGAAAGTGTTTTCGAGACCAGGGAGTTCTTGAATTAAAAGTGCAGAATGGAAATTAGAGGTTGGGAAAGGGAATTTTTAAGAAATTGAAGAAGGTTTAAAATGTTTTTGAGGAGAATGGGAAAATGTGCTGATTAAAGAAATACAGTAGGATCTCTGGGCCATGTTGCTGGGCCTTTTGAAGTTGGTGATGTGAATTTATAGTGGACTAAATCTTCCCTATTTTGTGACTTTTTCTAGAGGTTGTCAGGGAACAGGTTTGGAGAATGCTTAGAATAGGATTCACACAGTACTGGAGAATTGCTGTACACACATACTGAACAGGCAAGAGTGTTGGAAATGTCAATGGTTACAAATTTTATGGAGGAAAATTTGTCGCATATACCAATAAGTATTAAATGTGTACATACCTGTCAATATTTATCAGCATTAAAAAATATATAAAATATATGAAACTAGCAGTTCCATGTATTTGATTTTGCAGCTATTCTATTTCTTTATGCCCTTGCTTTGTTTCAGAGCTGGCTACTGCTCCTTTTATAAGTTCCATGCTGCCTGGGACCATGTCTGTCTTATTTACTAGGATATTCCTGGTATCGAGCAAAGTGCTATCATTTATTAGGTGGGGCCTGAAAAAATACTTACTGAATGATTGAAATGGTGGAAGTGCATTTCAATTCAGGTCATTCTGACTCTAGATTCCTTTATCTTTTAGCACACCACACAGTAGAGGCATGGATAAAAGACAGTGGTGCTTTTTTCTCTGCATTATTAGGGAAGATGAAAGAGATGGTGTATGTGAAAAGGTCCAGGACCCATGCCTAGAACAGAGAAGATGCTCAATACAAGCTGTTGATTTTTGTTGTTCAGTCAGTGATTTCCCTAATGACGCTGACCCTCCAACATCAGTTCCTGAATATCTTAACTCCCTTTTCCTCTGGAAAATTTATGGACTCTGTCTAGACACTAGAAGGACATTGGGCACTTTTACAAAAGAGAACAGAAGTCACTTCCTTGAGACCAAAGCCGTATTCAACGGGACTAATTAAATGATGGCATCAACATTGTTCTAACTTGTGAATGAGGCAAAAGCTAGTTTCAATACTGCCTCGGCAAGTGATCCTGTGGGAGAGAATTAGCCTCCCTCGGAGAGACAGAAAGCACATGGCACTGATAATCTCCACGTTATCACTCCCACCTTATAAATAACCCTTTCCAGTGGAAGGAGAAAGATTTTCTCTGAGACTGTGCTGATGGGTATTCATAGCCGAAAGCAGAGCTCACAAGCCAGCTACTCTTTCTGTGAGGGCTTCTTCCCTAATATCAGCAGCCTTGCTTTTCTTGTCAAAGACAGAGTAGATAATGGAAAGTGGTGGATAAATTGGAAAGGGCACAAGCTGGAGTGACAAGCGACCTGGGTTCCAGCCCCACCACTGCCATGAATCACCCACGTGACTTTGGACCAGCTCTACCTAATCTCTCTGAGTGATAAATCCACCATCTTCAAAATGGAAACAATTGGAAAAGATGATTTTAAGTGTCATAGGGTTCTTCAGCAAATAAAAGGAAAATGGATAATGGAACAATTTTCAGTTGCTAGTAAATGAAAGACACTCTAGTCCTATTCTAAGAAACTTTCATTTCAGATGAGTTTCTTTAATCAATGGCAGTTGCCCAATCTGTGCTTTGCCTCAATGTAAAAAACAATTTGAATCTTATCCAGGAGTTTAGTCATGCGAAACAGTGAAATGTGGGATGCTACGCTTGGAGCTGGCCTAGATGACCCTTTAATAACTTCCAGGTCTACCATTCCATGATGTTAGTATGTAAAACAAAGTAAAACAAAACAAAACACCTGGTGACTTATTAGTGTCCTCAGATCCAGTCAATGTAAGTTTTCTTTAATCTATTTTTTAAATTAAGTAAAAGAAAAATACAACTCAAATAAAAATTCAGTGAATAATTTTACTAAAATTCTCATTACTTTCCACAAAATAAATTCTCATGGATAACTCAAACAGGAGACTTCTTTTATTTGCTAGGTTTTAACAAATAATTTATATTGCACTCCCACAAATCTAAATCAAGAGATGAATCAGCTTAATATTTTTATTTTGGGATATATACATTCATTTTTGGCTAAATTGTATGCTGTTCATATTGACTGTATTTTCTCTACTCTCTTGTATTCTGTATCAGAATCACTATTAGGGAATCTTTCACATTTGTAATAAAATTACACCCATATTGATACCTGCTTAGACTTGAATGCATACACTTAGGTCCTTGACTCCTTAAGCCACACGAACAATTTTTTGTCCATGGTGTTGATGATGGTGATATCAGAGATGCCATTTATTGCACGTTTATCACATCCAGGGTCTATATGAACACTTCACGTGTACTGTTTCCATTTGCTCTTCTCTGCAACCTGAGGGTAGAGCAGTACTCTTATTTTTATTTTATAGATAAGAACATTGAAGTTTTGAGAAGTTCTCCATGATTACACAGCCAATACATGGCAGAGGAGGGATTCAAAGTCAGATGAGTTTAAGTGACAGTATAGTACAGCAAAGCCCACAGACCTTCTAGCAAGGCCTCCTGGATGCAAACCCTAATTCTGCCATTTATTAGCTGAATATGCCTCTGTAAATTGCTAAATGTGTGTCTCACTTTCTTCTTCTGTAAAACGAAGGTAAAAACAGTAATCTACCTCATGGGGATGATGTGAGGATTGAATGAACTGATGTATGTGAAGCAGCCAGGACAGTGCTTGGCAAAGACTAAGTGCTACACGGGTGTTTGCTCTTATTACTGCTGTCTGTGCTCTTGGACAAAATGTTCTACTCTGAAAGGGTCCCCATCAGACTTCTCATTTGCAGAAGCTGTATTTGCCTTCTTGCGGTAAAACTTGGAGTGAAAAAAAGGGGGCAGCTTCCTGATCAACACAGGAATCTTCTCTCCAGTGTTTCTTGTGTCTGAGTGTCCCTTCTTCTGCTGATGCTTAATGATTCTCCTTTAATTCTTATTATACTGACCATCATTTCTTCAGCAAGTTGGAAGATTTAGCTAGTTTAAGAAGATCTATGTTTCCTGGGAAAAATAGGTTGTTGTTGGGTTGGGTTAGTGACAGTTGTTAAATTAATCACTAACTAAGGCACAGGAATTTCCTTAATGGCATTAGGAGATAAAGGGTGAATAGGAATAGTCTGCCAGATGAGATTATAATTTATTGCTGATTAAGACAAGGCATCTGTTCTCGATGCCCCCATAGTTTCCTTTATGTAGAGAATAGGTGAATAATCATTTAATAAATCTTTCACTGATGCTCACCAAACTTTTTTACTTTTTCTTTTTTAACTTTAACTTCTCCCTGTAGACTACAGACGGACTAGTACCCTTTAACTAGAAGTATTTCACCAAGCCCAGGGAAAGCAAAAGGGAATAGTAATTTAAGCTGGCTTCCTAGATCTGATGCTGTCCACAGCACGGACATGGAGCAGGAGTAAACGAGCAAGGAGAGCAATGGAGAAATTGGGCAAGTCTCCATCTGCAAACAAGTCAGTTTCTCTGAATTCTGTTTCAGTTTGTTTTACATAAATTTGTGTTATTATTGGAAAAACTGACAGAAAGCACAGCAAACCTCACTGCAAAGTCCACGGAGAAATATTTAATTCAAAGGGTATGCACTACACATGCAGAAATTTCAGGAAATCCTCAACATTCTCAAGTATCATTTTCTCAAGTATCATTGTATCTATGTGGCACCATGCTGAAATTTTTCAGAGATGTGCTCCAATTGGGTTAGAAAATCAATGTCTGCCTAATGTTCAATTTCAGTAGCAACAACAGAAATTAAAATTTAGATAATTATTTTTGTGTAATAACTTACGTGTCTAGTGCCCAGTGATGCTGAAGTTAACAGATAGACGTATGCTCACATTTTGTGGTTAACAGAATGAATTGATACAAGAATTTTGGAACAGAAAGGGTTAAGAGGGACAGAGGGAAGTGGGTGTAACTAAAGGAAATCTTGCAACATTTTACCCCCGGAATTAGTTCTGTTATAATTATGTTTCTCTCTTGACTTTACAGGCAATACTGTACCTGCCTTATCAGTGTTTTTGGCCTCTATGGAAATACCACACAATGTCACAGAATTTTTCATGCTGAGACTCTCAGAGAACCCAGAGGTACTGAGAATTCTCTTTGTGGTCTTTTTGATCATCTCTGGGGTCACAGTTTGTGGAAACATGCTCATTGTGGTGACCGTCACCTCCAGTCCCATCCTGGATTCTGCCAGGTATTGTTTTCCTGGACAACTTGTCCTTTGTTAACACCTGTTATTCTTCCTCTTTGACCCCCCAAATCATTGCTGACTCCCTGTATGAGGGGAGAGCCATCTCTTATGGGGGCTGCATGGCTCAGTTCTTTGGAGCTCATGTTTTGGCAGGTGTTGAGATCATTCTGCTCACAGCGATGGCCTATGACTGCTATATGGGCATGTGCAAGCCCCTGCACTACACTATCATCATGACCAGGCATCTCTTTGCCCTGCTGGTGGGGGTGGCTTGGCTGGGGGGCTTCCTGCATTCTTTGGTTCAGCTCCTCTTGGTCCTTCAATTGCCATTCTGTGGGTCAATGTGATCAATCACTGTCTGTGACTTGTATCCCTTGCTGGAATTTGCCTGCACCAACACACATGTCATCAGTTTGCTGTTTGTTGCCAACAGTGGTGTCATCTGCCTGTTGAACTTCCTCATGCTGGCTGCCTCCTACATTGTCATCCTGTGCTCCTTGAGGCCCCACAGTGCAGAAGGGAGCTGCAAATCCCTCTCCACCTGTGGGGCCTGCTTCACTGTTGTTGCCTTGTTCTTTGTGCCCTGTATATTTGATTACATACACCTAATGTCTACTTTATCCATAGACAAAAATATGGCAGTATTTTTTTAATATAATAAGCATTTATTATTGCCTACAAATCTGTGGATTAGTTGGATAGTTTTACTGGTTCCAGATAGTCGTAGATACCTCACTCAAGTGTATCACCAGCTCTGCTTATTTTATTTATTTATTTTTAATTTAATTTTATTTATTTTACTTTTATTTTTATTTTTTAAATTGAGATTCATAATAGTTTACATCATTGTGAAATTTCAGTTGTACATTATTTCTTGTCTGTCGCCACATAAGTGCTCCCCTTCACTCCCTGTGCCCACCTCCAAACCCCTTCCCCTGGTAACCACTGAACTATTTTCTTTGTCCCTGTGTTTGTTTATATTCCACATATAAGTGAAATCACATGGTGCTTGTGTTTCTCAGCCTGGCTTATTTCGCTTAGCATAATTCCCTCCAGGTCCATCCATGTTGTTGCATATGGAATGAATTTGTATTTTTTCTGGCTGAGTAGTATTTCACTATATATATATACCACATCTTCTTTATCCAATCATTGCTCAATGGACACTTGGATTGTTTCCATGTCTTGGCTATTGTGAATAGTGCTGCAATGAACATAGGGGTATATATGTTACTTTGGATTGTTGATTTCAAATTGTTTGGGTAGACACCCAGTAGTGGGATAGCTGGGTCATACAGTATTTGTAGTTTTAGTTTGTTCAGGAATCTCCATACTGTTGGATGTCTCTCTGTGTTTCCTTGTAAGTCAGTGAGTTTCCTTATGATGGATATTTTGAATTCTTTGTCATTTAGCTTGTATATTTCTGTGTCTTCAGTGTTGGTTTCTGGAGAATTGCCATTTTCCTTCTGGTCTGAATTGTTGCTGCAGTTTCTCTTTGTTTGATGAACTAATCTTTTGTTGAGCATTTGTGGTATTCCCCACCGGTGGGGGGGGGGGGAGCAGGAACAGTGTTTCTGGCCCCACCTGGTCTGCTGGAAGCTGTGGGGGTATTATGGGTGCTTGCCCCAGCCTGGGATGTGTTCAGGGACTTGTGTGGACTGTCCTTGGCGGGCGGGGCTTCCTCCCTAGGCTAGGGCCTCTCTCTGGTGCCACAGGGGTGCTCTGAGCTCCCCCTACCCACCAGAAAGTGATCACCAGTGGGCTCAAAGCTACTGCATCAATTCCTGCAGCTGTCCAGGACATGTTCTGTCTTTGGGAGCACAGCTGCACCGTGAGCATGTGTGCGAGCCTGGGAAGTGTTTGCCCCAGCACAGAAATCTACTGAGTTCCCTGTTTACGATCTGCAGTCTGTGGGGTCTCTGTGCTTGGTTGGTGGGGCTTCCTCGCTGAGACCTGAGCTATGGCTGCTCCTTGACGGCCCTGGGGCATGGTGGGCTCCCCCTCCCTGCCAGGAAAGTCAGCGCTTGTGAGTTCAAAACTGCTGTGCCTGAGACCAGCCTGGGGCTGAGTGGTTAAGTTCACGTGCTCCGCTTCAGCGGCCCAGGGTTTCACTGGTCCAGATCCTGGGCACGGACATGGTACCACTCATCAAGTCATGCTGAGGCAGCATCCCACATGCCACAACTAGAAGGACCCACAACTAAAAATATACAACTATGTATCAGGGGGCTTTGAGGTGAAAAACGAAAAATAAAATCTTTAGGAAAAAAAACTGCCACACCTATTCCTACTGCCTCCCCAACCTGCACCCTCTTTAGGAGCACAGCTGCACTGTGAGCACTGTGCGTGTCTGAGAAGTGTTTGCCCCAGGGTGGAAATCTGCTAAGGTCCCTGTATATGATCCACAGTCCACAGGGCTGCTGAGCTTGGTTGGCGTGGCTTCCTTGATGGGACCCTTGATGCCCCTTTATGGCACAGGGGTGTGGTGGGCTCCCTCTCTCCACCGGGAGAGCGACCATGGTTTAAGGGTTACTGCCTCCTCCTCTTATGGTCACCCTGCTGTGTGTTCCCACTTTCCAGGTGCTTGCACCATGTTGGAAAGC
This sequence comes from Equus asinus, assembly GCF_041296235.1. Classification (NCBI taxonomy): domain Eukaryota; kingdom Metazoa; phylum Chordata; class Mammalia; order Perissodactyla; family Equidae; genus Equus; species Equus asinus. The sequence continues at coordinate 17,952,675 of NC_091806.1, forward strand.
GTTTGTGTGCACGCACAGGGCTACCACGGAGAGCAGGGTGTGCTCACATATTTTTGCCACTTCCTTGGGGGCCAGTCCATCCACCCTCAGATGTATAGCTGTGTGTGTCTCTCAGGCATCCTGTTGTACTGTGTGGGCTTCCTCCATTGGTCAGTGAGTGTCCATTAAGTTGTAGTTCAAAAAAGGGAGAGACGAAGGGAACAGCTCACTGTGATCTGTTGCTGATGTCTCTGTATTTTTAAATATTTTTTTAAAAATTTCTTTTTCTTTTTTTATTGCAGTAGCATTGATTTATAACTTTATATAAATTTCAGGTATACATTGTTATATTTTTATTTCTGTGTAGATTACATCAGGTTCACCATCCAAAGGCTAATTACCATCCATCACCACACATATGTGCTTAATCACCCCATTTGCCCTCCTCCCTCCACTTTTCCCCTCTGGTAACCACCAATCCAATCTCTGTTTCTGTGTGTTTGTTTATCATTGTTTTTATCTTCTACTTATGAGTGATTTCATATGGTATTTGGCTTTCTCCCTCTGACTTATTTCACTTAGCATAATACCCTCGAGGTCCATCCATGTTTTCACAAATGGCTGGATTTCATCATTTCATATGGCTGAGTAGTATTCCATTGTGTGTATATACCACATCTTCTATATCCATTCATCCCTTGGTGGGCACCCAGGTTGCTTCAAAGTCTTGGCTATTGTGAATAATGCTGCAGTGAAGAAGGAGGTGCATGTAGCTGTATGCATTCATGTTTTCACGCTCTTTGGAAGAATACCCAGCCATGGAATAGCTGGATCATATGGTAGATTTATTCTTAATTTTTTGAGGACTCTCCATACTGTTTCCCACAGCAGCTGCACCAGTTCGCACTCCTACCAGCAGTTTATGAGGGTTCCCTTCTCTCCACAGCCTCTCCAACACTTATTGTTTCCTGTCTTGTTAATTATAGCCAACATGGCAGTATTTTATGGTACTCAGACACCTATGTTGAATCCACTCATTTATACCCTGAGAAATGAAGAGGTAAAAAACACCATGAGAAAGCTCTTCACACAGTAAGAAATTGCAGATGGACTATAAGCAGTAAAGCAGGAAATAAAAATGACTTTATTTCTGTAAGTGGAACAAACATGTTTATTTTTTATCATATATTATCTTATTCCATCTTATCCATTCCTTCACCTTCAAAGACTTTTATAGTTTACTTAGTCTTTTTACTTGAATTGCATAATTTGCTTATAAAACAACTATGTGAACTATATATGGCATGAATGATTATTCTCCCTCTTTTAGAAATGAGGAAATTGTGTCTCCTGGTGTGGTTAATTTATAATCAAAGTGATCTAGCTTTGAAGTACCTAAACCAAAATTCAGAAACAGTTATTTTTGATCCATCATCCAGATGTTTAAATAGCAATTCATGTTGATATATTGAGTCTGTTTGATAATTGAGTAGTAGAAATGTAACACAAAATGCAACTTAAGACAAATAACTTCATGCTTAGCTATGTTTAGCAGTCTGTGCATCTAGGCCTGGCTTTCATTGCTTCTCATCACCCTTTATGACATCAGCAGTATGGCTGCTACACTGTGGCAGAGAGAGTAAGACCTGGCTCTGGAGACAGATCAGCCTGAGCTTATCTTATTTCCCATGCTTACTCATGGCATGACCTTGAGTAAATGACCAAACCTCTATAAGCCCCTGCTGCCTTTCTTTAAGATAAAGACAAAGACAAGCATAATAGGTGTTTACAGTGTTATTGTGAGAATGAAATTAGATAATCTATGTAAAGGTCTTAACCCAGCGTGTTGCACATATACACCCAATATGTTTTACTTGATATTATTGTATACATACTTCAAGTCTTTCCTAACCTTCCACACAGAGGCTGTTTTCTTTTGCTTTTCTATCTCTCCTAAGTTTGAAATATATGCTTCATTTAGCGTAGGGTGGTTTATTTTTTGGCCAATGATACAAAGTGGTATTTACTCGTATATTTTCTAACTCTTTCTGTTTCAAATTCCAGGAATGCTAGTGCTTTGGAATCTGAAACATACACGCATGTTCATTCCATTCTTTTCCTGGTTTTACAAATTCTGACCATATCCCTTTTGAGGCTTCACCCTTTAAGAGTCTAGGCTCCCATAATATATAATAAACTTATCCTTTGATTGACAGTTAATCTGTAATTCACCATGTTGCAACATATTGACTTTTTACACTAAGAAAAAAACAACTAAAAATTAATGTGAAAAGCAATTTCTTTACTACGACTATTCAAAATTACTCTCCCAAAACTCCTAAGTTCAGGAGATCATCAAGAAATAATTATTATTTTAGGTCCAAACTTCTATGTATGACAAAAACAACAGTTATAGAGTTCTCAGGCAAAATAAATATTGTCTTCTTTCACTTTGTCGTAGTTTGACAGTCTATAGCTAGGTATAACTGAGACCTTGAATTCTATATATATTAATTTCTCCTGTTAGACAATAAAAGTATAATAGAGATGATTTTCCAATCAACTAAGAAAAAGATCATAATGAGGCTCGCTAAAAAATAGCCTATCTTTTTGCCAGCTTGCCACAATTTTATCTCAAGAGGCTTTTTAGAAAAGCGTTCTTACTTTAGTTGAAACTTGAAATGCACCTTTATTTCTGGTGCAGTTAAAACGTCAAATGTCATAAAGGACTGATCTTAGTGCCCCCTTGTTTCTTTTCCAAATCGTGATTAATAATGGTTCAACTAACTTATGAATGCTGCTTAATTTTTAAAAAAATTCAACCTACTAGAAAAAAGACATGAGTAAATGTCACCAGAAGTTTTCCATATGATTTAAAAATTATTACTAATTTTGTTTACAAAGGTAATAGTGTTTCCCTTTTGGACACTATGTAAAATATTTTTCCCTCAAAACATGTATCTATTTTAAAATTTAGAAAAAGATGGGAAATACATAAGAAAATAAAGATGTGTGTGTGTGTGTGTGTGTGCGTAAACCCACCTATAAGCACACTACCTAGAGATAGTCACTATCAACATTTTGGTAGATATGCTTTTAGATGTCATCATCTTTTTCTCCTCCTCCACCTCCTCCTTCAGCTTCTTCTATAAACTTGGTTAAACCTCAACCATCTTAAAAGTTACTCTCAGGGGCTAAATTACTTTTTTTGTTGAGCTTACAAGGCATCTTACACAGTAAACTTTTCTGATTCTCAGTTTATTTGTCCAAAAGTGGGCATTTATTCATTAATGTATGCCCTTATGCATACATATATGTGTGTTATGAGACACAAATGTGTAAGAAGAGCATAGTGTCTGACAGGTTGATGGGAGCCTAATAAATGGTAGCTCCCTTGCCTGCCAGTGGGAAAAGGAAAACAGAAGAACAGAAGCTGGAAATAATGTAAGCCTCTGAATTTTAAGCAATGTTGAAAATACACATGTGAAATCAAAAAAGAAGACATATTTGAGATTTTTATTCTGCAACTCATTGTTATATGGCTACTGGCAAGCTACTTGAAAAAATAGTTTTTCGCCTCTCTTGAACTCGCCCTCCCTCAAGTTGAGTTTTCTTGTTTTGTTTTGTTTTGTTTTAATGGACAATCATAGGATGAACACACATTCATAGGAAACATATTTGGGTTTTTTTTTAATTTATCAGAGGAAAGTAATCCTATATAAGCCACAAAGTACTTCTTTATGTACAAACCAGTGCAGATGGAGAAGACAATAATTTCAAAGAAATTTCCTGTTATGTGGAACTCAAAACACTTACAGAGTTATAAGTTACCAACTGGTCACCAGCTGATTCTTTGCAGACTCAGACATTTTCAGCCTGGCCTATCTATGAAAGCAAGTCTACCTTCAAATTCTTTCAAACAATGAAGGCCAAAGGGTTTCAAGAAGAGAATTTCAAAGATTAGAAAGAAATGTAAGAAATTTAACTTGTTGTCTGTTTACCTTAAGGGGATACAAAATGGGTTTCATAAAGCACAAAGAGTTTAGGTCAGACAGGCTCAGATTTGAATTTTGACTCAGCTAAGTGTTAGCTAACTGATCTTGAGCAATGCAATGGACCTCTCTATCCCTTGGTTTCCTAATTTATGAAATGAGAACATCCACATTACTGCTCTTAATTGAGCTGTACTGAGAATTAAATAACAGAAAGAGTATAAAGGACTTTGCACATAGTAAATACTCAATAAAAAAAGCTGTCATAATTAATTTTACTAACATTGTTTTATTAATGCTTACACCTTAGCCTATGGGTAGAGTCACCATTATGTTCAAATAATGAAATGTTTTAGACAGAAGTAAGTTCCGCAGTTTGGGGATTCAAATAAATCAAGGACAGAAAGAAATTAGGGTCGTAAATCAATTGCGCCCAAAAGATGTAAAGTGAGTGCTTAGGTCAACACTTCAGCCACGAAAAGTGCTCAATTAACATTAGCTATCTTACTCTACCTTCTCCTCTCCTTATTTTTACACTGTCCTTTTTCATTCCATTTTTCTTGGGAACAAGAACTAGATCTTTAAAAGATAAATTTGATTTTTTAAACCTACCATTGCTTGCATATATTTACAAGATGGTCACACATAATTTATGGCAAAACATCTATTTTTAAAGGTCTTTGTATATAGTGAGATCTAACCTATATAAGTTCTGAGAGCATGAGAAATGTCAGCATCACATGATATTAAAATCCCAGGGTGAGAAATCTTCTCCTGAAAAGAGATTTCTGAGCTCTTCTTCAAGAATCACAAACTCTATACAGAGGAAGGTCTTTTAGTCTCAGCACCGGGTTTTCCCTTTTCCTCCTTATTCTGGAGGACTGGACAAGACAGAATCCACCATTAGTGAGAGCTTTTGAAATTAGTTCTACTTAGGCATCTCTCAGTTGCTCCAACCAGCTCTCCCATTTGTATCTACAGAGATATTTAAAGGCATTTTAATCCCAGAATACATAGCTGGTGATGGGCTAGCTCTTAGTGTCCAGAGACCTGCTCATTGACCCCGTTAAGTTTCCTTGCTGAGGTAATTACTCACCATTATGCTGTTCCTGCTTGTCAGTGGATGCCGTTTATGACATATTTTGAAGTGAAGTGAGGCTGAGTCACATGTTTCGGCCTTCTGTGATCATGGTTAATGAAAGACAGCAGCAGTGTCCTTGGTCTCCTCTGTTAGGAACTGCAGTCCCCAGAATACCTTATGCCCTGACAACATCTCTGACAGCTATACAGCATCTCAGAAATTTTCACTATCTTTCAGCTAACTAATTTTTTCAATTTAAATTGCTTAATTCTTACAACATAAGGATGTATGTAATTTTATTTCCCTTTTACGGATTAAGAAACAGGTAGAGAGGGGCTGGCCCCATGGCTGAGTGGTTAAGTTCACACGCTCTGCTTCGGTGGTCTAGGGTTTCACTGGTTTGAATCCTGGGCGCAGACATGGCACCGCTCATCAGGCCACGCTGAGGCAGCGTCCGTATAGCACAACCAGAGGCACTCACAACTAGAATACACAACTATGTACTGGGGCCTCTTTGGGGAGAAAGAAGAAGAAAAAAAAGAAGATTGGCAACAGTTGTTAGCTCAGGTGCTGATCTTTGAAAAAGAAACACAAAAACAGGTGTAGAGGTGGAGCAACTTGCTTACATTTACAAGGCTAATTAAAGCCAAAGACAAGATGCAAAATCAAGACTATTTGATCCAAAGCTCTTAATGCCTGACTTCAAACCTTCTATTTCCGAAGCTCTTAGAATTTCATTATGTTCATGATATGGTTTCTTTTCTATAATCCAGATTTGTGATCAAGTCCAACTTAATGGCATAAACTTGTTCTTACATCACTAGCGATTTTCTAAAACAGTTGTTTTGTTTCCAAAGTCTTCTTTTCCTTTGTGTCTAAGACAAGCCTTTAATGTACAAATACTTTCTGCCTTAACTCTCAATTATGTTTCCTTTGCACCAGCCAATTCTAATTCTAATTCTTTTTGTAGACAATTGTATGCTACAGAGAGTGGTGGAGATGTAATTTTTTGAAAGCACCTTAGCATGCAAATGCACTCTTCTTCAGATTGTAATAAGTAAAAAATTTTTTATTCTTGTTATGGGAGGACATATAAAAACCTCTTAAACTTAGGAAGATAAGAAGTATATTTTGATTAAAAGTGCTTTTTGAAGCCTCTTTTCCTACTGTTCTACACTTTTTCCATATTTAATTGTTTTTCCTCTTTTAAAATAAAACTCCATTCTAACTGTAGTGCTGGGTACAAAGAGTGTTCAAGAATATTGCTGTTGATCTGTTTCATACCCACAATCAGGGCAATGCTATGCCTTTTGTGGGCCTTTCAACATTTGTCCTCATGGATTCTTTCCTCTATAAAGGTAATAAAAATTATATTTTATGGCTGCATTGGTGTAAAGACCACTGTTCTCCAAGTTGGGTTACATTCATTTTTTATTCTTATTTTAAAAGAAATTGACATATTTCAAGGGCTCCTAAAACTATCATAGGCCCTGCGCACTGTGCCCACTGTGCCATAATGGATATGTCAGCCCTGTCCACAACATGTGGGCTCCTGAAGGAAACTGATCCAGGCAGGATAATTGACTGTCCCAAGTTTAACGAACTAAGGAGGAGGATAAATCTCTATAAAAGATCACTAGATTTTTTTTGCCTAGATACTCCAACCACAAGATTTATTTAGCTCCAGTTTTCATTATTTGCCCCCAGAGTTTCTTCATGACATTTTTCATTTCTGTATTTCTGAGGGTGTAGATCAAAGGGTTCAACATAGGAGTTCCTATGGTGCAAAACACAGTCACAGCTTTGTCAGCAGGGAAGGAGGTCACGGGTCTTAGGTACAGAAATGAACAAGGTACAAAGAATAAGATGACAACAGTGACATGAGAGGCACAAGTAGATAGGGCTTTGTGACGCCCTTCAGAGCTATGTGTCCTCAGGGAGCATAGGATGAGGACATAGGAAATAACCAGCATAGAAAAAATGATCAAACAGAGAGACCCACTGTTGGCAGCAATCAGAGGCCCCAAAGTGTGAGTGTCTGTGCAGGCCAGCTCCAGAAGAGGTATTATATCACACATAAAATGGTCAATGACATTGGGGCCACAGAATGGTAACTGGATCATGAACAAAATCTGGATCCCTCCATGAAGAAACCCTAAAACTACAGCCATTCCCACCAGGAAACCACACACAGGTCTCTTCATGATGGTCATATAGTGCAAGGGCTTACAGATGGCTACATAGCGGTCATAGGCCATGACAATTAACACGATGATCTCAGTTCCAGCAAAGAAATGTTCAGCAAAGAGCTGAGTCATGCAGCCATTCAAGGATATGGTACTCTTCTCAGAGATCAAGTCAAAGATCATTTTGGGTGCTATGGAAGAAGAGTATAAACCATCTATAATGGACAAACAGGACAGAAAAAAGTACATGGGTGAGCCCAGGGCTGGGCTGATGAAAATGGTGACTGAGATGAGCAGGTTACCTGACAATGTGATCAAGTAGAGGATTAAAAACACAGCAAATAAGACTTTCTGCAGTTCTGGATTCTGGGTCAGACCCAGCAGGATGAATTCTGTTACATTGTTCATGTTTTCCATTGATTCAGCTTGGGTTGTAAGCAAATGATCCATCTGGAAAGATCATAGTATTTCTAAGTGATGATATTTTTAATTCCGTTTAAAATATTCCATCATCTCCTGAGTCCTGGTCTCTGTGACTGGACCTTCCACTCACTGCCATTTTGCAGATAGTTGTAAAGCAGAAAGGAAGGAGGTTAAATTTTCCTTATTCCTATTAATTGGATAGTGGCTATACCTTACTAACACCAGAATACAAGCAAGGTGTTATTACAAATGTTGACTTATGGTTGACTTCCAAAGTTTCTTGATCTAAAAGTCTCACAGATGGCTATATATCACTTTTGCGGACAAATTTCACCAATAACATTTATTTTCAAGTTATTCTTGTCTATTGGCATGAATACCTATAAGTATATGATCACAATATTCTTTTTTTTTTTTTCCAAGGAAGATTAGCCCTAAGCTAACTGCTGCCAATCCTCCTCTTTTTGCTGAGGAAGACTGGTCCTGAGATAACATCCATGCCCATCTTCCTCTACTTTTATATGTGGGATGCCTACCACAGCATGGCTTGCCAAGCGGTGCCACGTCTGCACCCGGGATCTGAACCGGCGAACCCCGGGTCGCTGAGAAGCGGAAAGTGCAAACTTAACCGCTGCGCCACCGGGCTGGCCCTAAACACAATATTCTTTTAAAAGTCATCTGTGTATCAGATATGAAAGGACCAAGCCTTACTATGTTTATACCAGCTGTGTTCTGTGAACTGTTATTCCTTTCTGTCAAGTGAATGCACCTGCACAGACAGACAGAGACAGAGCTGCCGATGGAGTTTTTTTCCCCTCAAAATGCCAAGGAACTATCTTTAGAACAGCTCTTTGAGCAGCATTCACTCAACAGCCCCAGATGTTGTGTGTGGCTTGACATGACTCTTTCATACTCTCTCTTTCCACATCTTTGAATGTGGACATGTAAGCGGTATGAATTTCCCTGAAATGTTCCCAATGTTTCTTAAATGAATTCTCTGTGCAGTTCTTATTTCATCACATGTACAAAGGTGCTCTGGATTAGATATATTACTCTACTGACCTTTTAAAACTGGAATTAAATGTCATGAATTCTCCCTGAGTTTCCTACTGACAAGACTGAAATGTTAGGGTCACCTAAGGTAATACAGTTTTCCCTTTTGGCATAAGTTTAATCAATTAAGATGAACTTGAAGTTTTCATTGCTAACTAGTGGAAATATTGAATATATACAAGAATATATGTATATCTATTTTTGGAAGGATCTGTACATAGACTTTCAAGAGTGAGTACACGTTGTTGTTACAAAAGATCTAAGATATTTTATTCCTCTCCCCTTATTTTTCTTTTTTCTCCAATTCCTGCGAAGAAACATAAGCACATATTTTTCTTCAAAAATTTCTGAACACAGAATTCAGCATCGTGATCTTTCAGCTTCAATAAAGGAGAGGAAAGATAGCTTTAGTTTTCAGGAAAGCTCAGTCTCTGAGTTGCTTCTTCTCTATCCATGGCTGCAATAGATGGTGACTAAGTTTAGTCATTTTTAATAGACTTAATTCACAAATTCTAACTTCAACGTGGCAACATGGAGGTCATGAAAGGGGGAAAGAATTTCAAATCATTACAAGCAGAAATCCACAGAATCAATCTTCTTGGTGAGACATAAATGTTAACCACAATGTTGGAAAAGTGACTTTAATAGTTCTCAACAGCGTCTTGTTTGGTAACATTACAGATAGTGTTTTCCATTGATATTTTTGTGTCATTGTGTGCAAATTCATTTTTAGGGAAAAAGATTAACCTTCAAGTCATAGAATATAACTACAAAACCTATTTCAGTGAAAATAAATTGGCTAAATTAAGTTAATCTAAATAAAATCAGGAGAAAGATTTAATTCTCACTGACCTGGATCTAGTTGATTGTGGATTCCTCAGTTTTCAGATTAATCCCAGTCATTGCTTTCTTCCCCTCAGGGCATATGCACCACAGCCACAAATAGACTCCAAGAGCTGCCAAGTGAGACACTGAATTTTTTATCTCTCTAGACAACTTTCCCAATCTTGAACATTTTACGTTATTTTGGTTCCCATTATCAGTCAAGAAATGGTGATAGCTCTAGGATTTAATTTCTACTCACTTTCCTGGTTTCCTGTGAAGGTGTAAATATATCTTCAAAATATATATATTTTTTCAGATCTCTTAGGACTCTATCCAATCCAAATTAAAAACAATGTTCTTCAAGTCAGGAAAAGTTAGTGTATGCAACTACGAAATATATAAGTGAATTGAATCCACTTGATTGGACATTGTTTTCTTAAATAAATTCTGCCAAATTTTTGTTTCCAAAAAGCCCATGAACAGTGTGGAGAGAATTCCTTTTATTCCTGATTTAAGCCCTCCTTCTAACCGACTAGGCTTGGGAACAGTGTCTCCCAAACAAATCTTCAGCTTGTCGGTACACGGACTTAAAGATCCTTCTTTGTAATTTTTCTTCATTTACTCTAGAGAAATGTTTAAATAGATTTTCTGGAAGTGAAGTATTTGGTAATGCATTGACCTCACAAGTACTCAGAGGATTAGTAATTGGCCCTGTTGGAGTCGTTGCTGAAGCATCAGCCAAAGTCTTTCATTTACTCCCACCTGGCACCCACAAACATTATTAGAGGCCAGTTTTAGAAATCCAGTTGAGCTTTGGTTAAACTTATGTCTCCAGCTATAGTTTAGGATGAGACTTGGGTAAGGTAAGTTGGAAAGATTCATTACAGGGCTTTGTTGCTCATTTTGGCATTGGTGAGCCTGGCATAGGAATATAGAGTGGTTTTAGACATAGGCCAGAGTTGAGAGAATGGATTTCTCTCGAAAACATGACTGTTCTGAATGATAAGGTCGTCCTGAGAATAGAAATGCTAGTCTTCAAGGTTATGTGCCAGATTGCCCTGGGAGATTGTCACATTTTTATTAGTGACTGACCGAGAAGACTTGGATGGCAAGGTTCCCAGCTATCAAAGATTTAGTAACTTAAAATTCATAGACATAGCAATTTCCTTTGGGGTGAGATCCTAGACGACAGATTCTTGTGATGTAGTCAGGGGAGTATAGTTTTTCTCTCTACTCCACAGAGAGAGAATCATGAGGACTTAGAGTAAAGTAAGTGCTTTACTATGCTTTCACACAGTAGCCATTGAGAAAATCACACTCAGCGAAGCACTCATGTATAAAGACATCCAGAGTTAGAGAATATAAACTCTATAGAAAGGAGGCTCCGCTACCATCTTTTCTCTCTCAGCTTCTGAGGCGATGAAGAGCTGGCTGGAACCCTGCAAAGAATCATCTTTCTTTGTTGTCAACCATAACCTTTAAACCAAATTGACATGCTTCTGTAGTCCAGAACCAGAAAGGAAATCCATGCTTTCAACTCTATCCTCGACAGTTAACAATTTTTCTCTCTGTTTACTGCCAACCTCACTCACAGTCTGTCCCTCTTCCTTGGTACTTTTTCTTTTTATTGTGGTACAATATAAATAACATAAAATTTACCATTTTAATCATTTTTAAGTGTACAGTTCAGTGGCATTGAGTACATTCACATTGTTGTGCAGACATCACCAATCATCTCCCAGAACTTTTTTCATCTTCCCAAACTGAAACTCCATATCCATTAAAAACAATTATTCTCATGACCTCTTCCCAAATCCCCTGGAAACTGCTATTTTACTTTTTGCTTCTATGAGTTTGACTATTTTATATAGCTCATGTAAGTGGAATAATGTGGTATTTGTCCTTCTATCACTGACTTATTACACTTAGAATAAAGACTTGAAGATTCATCCATGTTGTCACAAATGGCGGGACTTTCCTCTTTTTTTAAGGCTGAATATTCCATGTATGTATATACCACATTTTTAAGCCATTCATAATGGACATTTAGGTCGTTTCCACATCTTGGCTACTGTGAATAATGCTGAAATGAACATAGGTGCGCAAATAATTCCTTGAGATCCCGATTTCAGTCCTTTTGGATAAATCCCAGAAATGAGATTACTGAATCATACAGTAGTTCTATTTTTAATTTTTTGAGCAACCTCCATATTGTTTTTCATAAAGGCTGAGCCAATTTACATTCCCACCAACAGCGCACAGTGTTGCCTTTTCTCCACATCCTTGCCAACACTTGTTATTTCTTGTCTTTTTGGTAATAATCATTTTAACAGGTGTGACGTGATATCTTATTGTAGTTTTGATTTGCATTTCCCTATGATTAATGATTTTGAGCATCTTTTCATATACTTTTTGGCCATTTGTATATCTTTTTTGGAGACATTTCCATTTAAGCCCTTTGTCCATTTTTAAAATTGGGCTATTTTTGCTGTTGAGTTGTGCAAGCTATTTTATTTTGGAAGTTGACCCTCATCAAATATATGGTTTGCAATTATTTTATTCCATTCTATAGGTTGACTTTTCACTCTCTCAGTTGCTTCCTTTGTTGTACAGAAGTGTTTTAGTTTGATATAGTCCCATGTGTCTATTTTTGCTTTTGTTGACTTTGCTTTTGGTGTCATACGCAAGAAATCACTGCCCAGTCCAATGTCATGAAGCTTTTCTCCTATGTTTTCTTCTAAGAGCTGTACAGTTTCAGGTCTTAATTTAAGTCTTTAGTTTAGTTGAGTTGATTTTTGTGTATGATGTAATATAAGGGTCTAATTTCATTCTTTTGCATGTGGATTTCCAGTTTTCCCAGCAACATTTGTTGAAGAGAGACCAACCTTTCCCTATTGTATATTCTTGGTACCCTTTTTAAAGATATATTGACCATATGTATATGCATCAGTTTATTGCTTGGCTCTCTATTCTGTTCCATTGGTGTATATGCCTGTCTCTGTTCCAGTGCCATGCTGTTTTAATTACTATAGCTTTGTAATATAGTTTGAAATTAGGAAGTGGGGTGCCTCCAGCAGTCTTTTTTCTTAGGATTGCTTTGGGTCTTTGGGGGTCTTTTGTGGTTTCATATGAATTTTAGAATCTTTTTATTCTATTTTTTTTGTGCAAAATGTCATTGGGATTTTGATATGGATTGTATTGATTCTGTAGATTGCATTGAGTAGTATGGACATGTTGAAAATATTGAGTCTTACGATCTATGATCATGGGATATCTTTCCATGTATTTGTGTCCTTTTTATTTTCTTTTACCAATGCTTTGTGGTTTTCAGTTTACAAGTCTTTCATCCTTTTAGTTAAGTTTATTTCTAAGTATTTTAATTTTTTGATGGTATTGTAAATGAGATTGTTTTCTTAATTTCCTTTTTGGATAGTTTGTTATTAGTATATAGAATGCAAATAATTTTTTTATGTTGATTTTATATCCTGATATTTTACTGAATTTTTTATTAATTCTAACAGGTTTTTTTTGTAGTCTTTAGTGATTTCTACATATAAAACCATGTCATCTGAAAACAGAGAAACATTTACTTCTTCCTTTCTGATTTGGATGCCTTTTATTTCTTTTTATTGCCTAATTGCTCTGGTCAGGGCTTCCAGTACTATGTTGAATAGAAGTGGTGAAAGTGGGAATCCTTTATTGTTCCTAGTCTTAGAGAAAAGCTTTCAGTTGTTTACTTGTTGAGTTGCTGAATAATAAAGTTGTTCACTTGTTGAGTATGATGTTATCTGTGGTCTTGTCATATATGGCTTTTATTATGTGGAAGTTATTTCCTTCTGATTGCAGTTTGTTTAGAGTTTTTATCATGAAAGGGTATTGAATTTTTTCAGATGATTTTTATGCACCTATTGGTATGATCATATAATTTTTATCTTTCATTCTCTTAACGTGGTGTATCACACTTGCTACTTTTTGTATGTCGAACCATCCTTGCATCTCAGGAATAAATCCCACTTGGTTTTGGTGTATGATCTTTTTGGTGTGCTGTTAAATTCAGTTTGCTGGTACTATGTTGAGGGTTTTTGCATTTATGTTCATCAGGGATGTTGACCTCTAGTGGTCTTTTCTTGTGGCGTCTTTATTTAGTTTTGTTAACAGAGTAATACTGGCCTTACAAAATGAGTTTGGAAGTGTTATTTTCTCTTTAATTTTTTGTAAGAGTTTGAGAGGTATCTGCATCCATTCTTCTTTAAATGTTTGGTAGAATTCACCAGTGAAGCCAACTCGTCTTGGGCTCTTCGTTGTTGGGAAGTTTTTGATTATTGATTTAATTTCCTTTGCTCCTTATCGATCTGTTCAGATTATGTATTTCTTCATGATTCAGATTTGGTAGATTTTATATTTCTAGGAAATTGTCTATTTCTTCTAAGTTATCCAGTTTGTTGGCATAAAATTGTTGATAGTCGTCTCACAATCTTTTTTGGGTCGTTTTTGGGGCATCAGTTGTAATGTCTCTTCTTTCATTTCTGATTTTATTTATTTGAGTTTACTTTTGTTTTTCTCAATTATTCTAGCTAACATTTGTCAATTTTTTTTCCTTTCAAAAAAACCTCGTAGTTTCATTGATTTTTTGTGTTGTTGTTCTAGTCAATTTCATTTATTTCTGCTCTAATATTTATTATTCCTTCCTTTGCTAACTTTGGACTTACTCTGTTCTTTTTCTCATTTCTTGAAGTACAATGTTAGGTTGTTTTTTTGAGATATTTCTTCTTTCTTAATGTAGATATTTTTTGCTATAAATTTCCTTCTTAGTATTGCTTTTGCCACATCCCATAGGTTTTGGTATGTTGTGTTTTAAATTTTTGTTTGTTTTGAGATGTTTTCTAATTCTCCTTTTGATTTCTTCTTTGATCCATTGGTTGTAACTGAGTGTGTTGTTTAATTTCCATGTATTTGTGAATTTACCTTTTTTTCTTCTGCTTTGATTTCTAATTTCATTCCATTGTGTTCAGAAAGATACTTTATATGATTTCAATCTTCTTAAATTTTTTAAGACAAATTTTGTGGCCTAACATGTGCTCTATCTTACATAATCTTCTATGTGTACTTGAGAAGAATGTATATTCTGCTACTGTTGGATGGAAAGTTTTGTACATGTCTGTTAGATCTATTTGGTCTATAGTGTTGTTCAAGTCCATTGTGCTCTTACTCATTTTCTGTCTGGCTGTTTCTATCCATCCTTGAAAATGGAGTGTGTAAGTCTTCTACTATTATTGTGTTGTTGTCTGTTTCTGACTTCAGACCTGTTAATATTTGCTTAATATATTTAGGTGTTCCAATGTTGGATGCACATATGTTTCTAATTATTATGTCTTCCTGGTGAACTGATTCTTTTATCATTATATAAAGTCCTTATTTGTCTATTGTGATGGTTCTTGTCTTAAAGTGTATTTTGTCTGACGTAAGTATAACCATTCCTGCTCTCTTTTGGTTACTGTTTATGTAGAATATCTTTTTCCACCACTTCACTTTGAGCCTATGTGTGTCTTTAAGCCTTAACCGAGTCTATTGCAGACAGCATAAAATTGGATCTTTTAAAACAATTATATAGCCACTCTATGCCTTTTTCACAGAGAAGATTCAATATTTTATTAATTCATTCATATAATAAATACATATTAGGACCTAGAGTATATCTGGCACTGTGATAGATGCTGAGTATATGGTGCACTTCCTTAATTATGTAAATCTATACAGTTCCATGTGCAGATAGTATAACATACGTTTTCTTATTATTGTCTTCCAGCTTATTTTTAGCCCATGAGTCACGGACTCTCACTAAAAAACTGCTTTTAGTAAGCATACTTGGGTAAGCTATGTCTGCTTCAAATTTGAGGAATATATGAATGTAGCAACTCCTGTGTCTAACCCACCAAATCAAACACATGGGCTATTGTCAAGATGGTGCTCTGAAGGCAATTAGTCATAGTTCCTTTTCCTTAATTGTTTCCTCACTAATCTAGAGAAATGTTTCAGTATATTTTGAGTGTAGGGATCTGCTGATACACTGATTTTTCAAATTCTCAAAGGATTAGTCAGTAATCCTTTTGGAATCTTTGCAAAAATGGCAGCTGAAAACTTTTACTTATTCCTTATTACTTATTGGTACTAATAAATATCATTAGAACAGTTTTTAAGATGCAGCTGGGCCTGAATTCAAAGTATGTCTTTGGCCATGCTTTGTGATTAGACTTGGGTGGAGTAAATCTGAAGCAGTCGAGAGGTCTGATTGTGGTCTTTATGATCCTGGCTTTTGATCTTTGTGTGGGTTTAAGCCTTATTGTGTTCAGAGGAAAGATTTTCCCTCTGAGAACATTACTGTTCTATGTTGTTTGATTTTCCTTAATATAGAAATGCCAACCTTCAAGGTTGTATGCCTACATACCATGGAAAATTGTGACCTTTTCATTCATGATTGACTGAGAGCCTTTAGAGGTCAGGGTTTCCAGCTATTCTCAGCCCCCGAAATTGAGTGATTTTCCATTCAGAAAAAGATTGAATGCAGAAATCAATATATCAGGTAATAGAAAAATATTAGCCTTGATAAATAAATTTAAGGGCTATTTAGTATTTTAAAAGTACAAATAAAACTGATGAGCACAGATAAGCTCAATAAGAAACACATATGGTCAAATTTCAAAAGAACGTTATTTTTAATGAATATTTAAAAGAATGTTATGTGTAATTCCTAAAAGATTTTTAAGTAACTGGATAGGTGTTTTTCAAGGTAAGTAAGTCTTTATTCATACCATCTCTAAAAAAAACAAAACAAGAGAAAGAGAAAAGGGAAAAAAGAATAGTGTGTGTTAAAGCCTTCAAATAAAACATATCTGTTCCAAGAAAGAAAGAAAGCAACATATATATAATCTCTAGATGGAAAGGAGCATTTCAGCAAAATGCAATGGTATAAAACACAGAACAAAACTAATGGATTCAACTACATAAAAATATGGAACACACTGGACAAAATACTTGCAACATTATAATAGATAGCCATTATTATATAAACATTTTCACAAAAAAAGGTATGCTCACACCATTGTAAAAATAAAGGCAAAACTAATAAAAAGATACTGTTCAGAAAAAAACATTAGAAATCTCAAAAATCCTCTATGCATAAGTCATCAAAGTCAAAGTGATCAAATACAATTTTAAAACAGTAAAATACTTTTAACTGGCAAGTTGGCAAAGATTTACAACAAGTTATATTGCCCAGTGCTGGTGAGTGTGTGTTGATATAAAATATTTTGGAAAGAAGTTGAAATCTAAATAATAAGGGCTTTATAACTGGTCATGTCCCTTGGTCCAACGCTCCTTGTGCTTGGGAATCTATTTTAGATCAAAAAAAGATGGACAAAACTTACGCATACAGGTTGTATTTCACTTTTTTTTATGATAATGAAAAAGTGAAAAAAATCCAAAGGTCTGCATAAAGAGGAACAATTAAGTGAATTATAATTATGAAATATCAGGTAGACATTGAAGTTATTTGCAATAATAATTGATGGAGTGGAAAGATTCTTCCAGTACAATATTGAGTGGAAAACACAAGATATAAAGCAGTTTATGTACCATGATCTAAGTTGTTGAAAATAACATATATACATTAAAAAAGTATCTGAAAAAAGTACACTAAAGACTAATAGTACTTATTTGAATTACAGGTTTAGGTCAAGTTTTGTATTTTTCTTTTTAAAGTTTTCTGATCTAAGTTTTCTACAAAAAGAATAGATTACCTTTACAATCAGTAAAATAATTTAATAAAAGAAATTTTATTTTCTTATCTCAGGTCTGGGTTCATAATATCCTCAGTGACTGCTTTTCTCAGTAGGGTAAATAAGCCAGTCATCATTCATAAAAATCTGTGACAGTGGAAGCACATGTTTAAATCTAACTCACTTGTAAATTCAAGACTCTAGTATCACTTTAGGAAAAAAAAAAGTACTAATAAAGAAGTCACAGATTATACTTACTTATCTTAATGTATTTGGGAAAGAAGTAACAGGTTCATTCCATAACAAGGCATCTTATTTGTAGAGCACGCTTGTAGCAATCACTGACCCATTATTAACACTGGTTTGCAGATTCATCTATTTTTATCTTAAGTATAACATTTCTTTTCCTCACTTAATGACTTGAAAATGATTGCTGAGAAAGACTTCCTCAATAATTCTGAGTTCATGGGCTGGATTGGGTTTTGCTTTACAGCAACACCAACCTATGAGTGTGAGGCATAAGCATCCCAGCTCAGATAACGAATTTCTTTAGTCAGACATCTTCCAAAGCATTAAGCTTCAAAATAAATTGATGGGAAAAAAAAGACCTAACGATTGGAGGACATGTCTCCAAGTCATCTTACTGCACATTTGCCAGTCTTCCTTGGTGACCATATGAAGTATATTATAAAAGCCACTTCGTCTGAGATCTGATCTAAGGTCCTGAAAATAACAAGGTATGTTAAAGTAGAAAAATTAGGGGTTGAAAACACCATAAAATCAGCAATGAATGAAAGTTGCCTTGGAGTAGCAAGTCCCTAAAGCTAGTTCTTTCAAGACTTTTTCTTAGTAAGACTGCACTCAGCCCAGAGATAACTCCTTTTGTCTTTGGGAGTCTGGATCCAAATGGGTTGAGAACTCAAAACCAAATATCTCCTGTGATCTGTGGCTGGTTATGCTTATGTGGTCTTCCTAGGTCGGTCCTTACCAACGTTTTCATGTGTGGTTTCAGGGAAATATTTAAATGGGTATTACTCAAGTGCAAGGAATTAAGGAGGCTCTGATCTCTCAACTCCCAGAGGATTAGAACTAGCAGCTTCAACCAAGATGGCAGCCAAACCAGTTTATCCTTTCTCTCCTGCGGCCATAGCATCTGTGACCAAGGGGGCAGGGGAGAGCGAGCTGAACTTGATTTCAGCCCTTCTATGACTGTATTTAGGAAGTGATCTTACAGTTTGGGACCCAAGGCACAGAATGTTCTCGTCATGGGAGTATGCGTGCATGAGCCAGTCAGAGTCTATAAAACAGACCTAATAATACTTGTCTCATGAATTACAAGGAGGATTGAGCAAGATAACATATAAATGTCTAAGTCAGTGCAAAACTGCTATTCTACTGTTAACACCCTGAAGATATGTGTGGGTTAGAGAAACTGCTCTTTAATAATAGAAATTTGAATCATGCTTAAGAGTAAGAATTT
Organism: Equus asinus; assembly: GCF_041296235.1. Taxonomy (NCBI): domain Eukaryota; kingdom Metazoa; phylum Chordata; class Mammalia; order Perissodactyla; family Equidae; genus Equus; species Equus asinus. The sequence goes on from NC_091806.1 coordinate 17,971,469, forward strand.
TACTAGCTGTTCTATTTGCTAGCTATGTGATCTTGGGCAAGTTCCTCACTCTCTTTATACCTGAGTTCCCACATATGTGAAAAAGTGGTGGATAGAATTAAGAGTGGTGTTCCTTGTGGCACCAGGAGAACTGGATTATAACTATAGTGATATAGTATGAATTTTACTGATTCTTGGATTGTCAATACAGTGCAAAATGATCAGATAAAGGGAACTCTGGGTTATATCAAATGAATGGTTTGGGTGAGAACTAATTCAAACAGTAAGGAGAAGTAATTGCTGCTAAAAAGAGAGCCAATAAATGAATAATAATGTAACTGTTATGTGGCTTAGTAGTAGCATAACTGCTAGGATTAATTTGATTTCGACAAAATCTATGATACTATGTATATTGATCAAATGTATTAGGAAATTGAATTAAAATCTCCCCATGATGTTCATCCAATGAAAGCTGATTGGTTTTAGGAAGAGCTAAAGTTAGTTAGCAGTCACTCAATTTTTATATTAAATCAAAATATTGATACTTTTCATGATGTTCAAATTTCATTGGTGGGAGGAGATTAAAAAGTTATCAAACTTGTGCATAGTTATGACCAAGTTTGTGATGGAATATTCAGTTAACTGAAATGCTTCTTTAAATAATACACATGCCTTATTTGATGACACAAGTTGTTAGCATTTTGGCAGCTGTCTAGTTGTTTTCTTCTGTTCTATAAATGGTACAAAATATGCAGGGGAAGGAATGATTCTGAGTGATTTAAATTTCAAGGCTTGACCAAGAGTCAGAGGTGGACTGTGTAGGAAAGAGTTCACAGCCGAATGGGAAAACTCTGTCTTTATCTCTGATCATGCCTGGCTTTGACCCTTGGTCAGGATAGGACAGTGAAATTTTTAGTGTATTATTTAAAGTTCAAATCTCCCCTAATGACCCCAAGGATCAGTTCCTTTTTCTTTTTTTACTGAGGATTTTCACCTGGCGTAACTGGCTTGACCAGAGGGACATAAATACCCCACTGGGAACTTCACTTCTGAAACAAAAACCTATCTCGTGCTGGTCTTGGTGGTTCAGTTGGAGATGACGCTTGCTTGTCTCTGTGAACAAGGACCCTTGGGACCTTGTGTTTGAATGTCTCTTGGACCTTCAATGCTTGCCTGCTCTCTCTGTCTCTTGTTTCACAGTGTCATTTGTCTTTAAATAGAAGCCATGTGTGAGTATGCCTTGTGGAGACTTGTGAGTCCTTTCAGATGTCTGAACTTGTGAAATCTTTGCAGTTGGTGACTCTATTGGAAGTATTTTTAGATCAGTACGATGAAATTAAAGAATGAAGGATGACAAAATTCCACAATTTTGTACCTTTACCATTTTACAAAATTTTTCTTTTGTGTTGCCTGACCCAATCCAGACAAGTACGTCTTTAAATGTATGTGTATTGAAGGAAGCTGATATTGATGACCAAGACACAATATCTACGCAATTAAACATGAAAATACCTATTCCTAAGATATTTTAGGATGGATTATAACTTCACCTCATGTAGCCAATTTAGGGATAACTGCAAATGCAACCCCATTGACAAATGGCAAGGATAATTCTGTGATTCTTTTCCTATCAGAACTTAGGATATCTTCCTGGGTGTGTGTCCAAAGATAAGTGTTAACAAAGCTGCTGTTAGGTCAGCCATGTGGAAAATAGTATAGTTGAGCTGGAAAAGCTGATGGTAGGGAGAAATTGTGGGTCAAAAGTAATAATAAATGGAAACAGATGGAGGCGCTCATAAGTGGATCATGATCCCAGAGCAGAAAGAAATCACACTGTTTTCAAGGGATCACTTTAGATCAAGAGATAGTACTCTTATCATTTCTCTCATATGTCACTGATTAAGACTGACAGGGAAAATGTTGCAGACTTATTTTCTCCATAGTAGAGAACTTGTACACCTGCTGATTTTTAAGCTCTACCTAAAAACTCCAACTGGCTAATTTGTAGAAAAGAAATAAGGTATCCACATTGATGACCAATTTATGGGTAGATGACTACAGCTATAGTTTGATTTGGATTTTATAGCCTGTATATATTTTTTGTTTTTAGAGCCATAGGGTCAGTTCTCTCTCCTAGGGACTCTGTGTACATGTGTATCAACTCAAAGCTTCAGTTTAGCTGGAGAGAGAGAGCTTGGCTCTCCTTAATTCAACAAGCCACAAATAAAGGTAACAGACAAGGCTTTAATCACTTTCAGTGATGGTATAAGCAAAAGGCTAACACTAGAGTAAGCATCAACTCCACCCTGTTCCATTATCCTCCGCGGAAAAATGCACTAGTCAAAAATCAGATGATCAGCACAGATGTGGGGGTTATCTCACTACTGAAGGAGCATTGAACAAAAGGTTCCTGGAGTTTTGTGGACGTGAGGATCACAGAGGAGGGTGAGGGGAAGGACTAGCAGGAGTGGAAAAGTACTGAGTACTGAGTCAGAGCAGAGCAAAGTGTCTTCAAGATTCCCTGATAGGGAGACCTCCAAATGGAGGTGCCTGGGCAAGGAATACAGATATGCATAAGGGCATGGCCAAACAGGGAGACCTGAGTTTTTGACTTCAACTCCCCTTAGACACTGTAATGCATTGGCTGCACATCAAATCTGATATGGGGAGGGCAGCTTTCTCTCATGAAGCCTGCCCCGAGGACTTTGTAATTGCCTATGATCAGGCTTGAAAAATCAGATATAGGCTTTTGGCTAGGAGCCAGACTCCTCATATAGAAAACCTAGGAGTATAAATAAACAAGTATTAGACATAATAAGTGAATTTAGTGAGCATGGTGGGTAAATCCATAACCTTGGCCAGCAACTCAACTTTCACTCTAAGCCAAACAATGAAACAGAACCTCAAATGTTAGTCTTCATAATTCCCTCCTCCAACCTATCAGCACCTTGAAATATGAACCTGGCTCTTCTTCTCATATATTCTTTCAATTGATGTTATAATATTGACGCAAGGACAGTAGAAGTTAAAGAAAAAGTATAGCATTTGATATCGGCAAACACTGGGCTTGAATTTGGATTCTGGCTCAGCCACTAAGTTGGTGGCTGCTTCCTTAGCTCTAACGTGGGGCTAACAAGACATACTTTCAGAGTTATAGTTTCTGATTCTCAAAACTGAAACTCATAAATTCTGACATATAGTCCTCAGTGGGCCGATGTCAGTGGTATAAGGACTTTCAAAAATTCTCTCCTCCATTAAAGGAATGAGAATACTGAAAAATTCTCAGAATCAACATTTTCAGAATTATGAAAATTAACTAAAGTCTTGTAATATTTCAGGGAGTGCTTATTCAAGAAAAATGACTAAATCTCAGTAATAACAATAAGGCTTGTGGCATTTAACTTGCCCTAATTCCATGTCCCCTCCCCAGCTCCTCTATAACATTGAAAACCAACAGCCTGCAATCACAGTGAAAACCAGCAGCCTGGAAGCCACTGGAGGGGGCAGAATGGGATTGAAGCATCTACAAAGACCTTTTCCCTGAGATTTATCGTTATTTGGCCTGCCTAGAAGTTTCTTGGAAGACCTAATTCATGTGACTGTCTTTATTTGATTTTACTTGGAGCCTTTCTCCTGGGTGAATATAGCAAAAACAGAGAGACAATTCTTGAACATGGCGGCAGCCATAGATGGTGGATAATAGAGCAAACAACAGACTAAACAAAGGCTTAAAAAGGAAAAGCTGGGGAATAAGGTACCATTGGGGATTTGAAATGCTGTGACTCTATGACATATTTCTTGGAATTTGAAAGCTATATGCATGAGTAGAGCTGTGCATATGCCCAGACTGTGTGCATGCTCAAGAAAGACCACACTCTCACCTCTCACTTACCCTGAGACTGTATAAACAAGAAATAAAGACTAAAGTAAAGTTATAAATTATGTGACTGAGTGATGGTGGCATGCCCCAACATGCACATAAAGCCCATTGGCAAAGACTGGAAGACTTACTGGTTCTAGGAATCGAAGAACATTATTTAAGATGAATGGAAACGAAAAGTAGATTCTTTAAAAAGATCACCAAAACGACAAACCTTTAGCTAGATTGACTAAAAAAAGGGATAGGAGACTCAATTTACTAAAATCAGGATTAAAAGAGGGGATATTGCTACCAACATTACAGGCATAAAAAATATTATGAATGGATACTATGAACAGTTGTATGCCAACAATTTATATAACTCTGATGAAATGGACAAATTATTAGCAAGACAGAAACTACTGAAACTAAATCAAGTGAAATATAACAATAGATTGAAATAGTAATAATAATAATAATAAAACTTCCCACAAGAGTAACCCCAGGCCAAGATGGCTTTGCCGGTGGATTTTATCAAACATTTAAGGGAGAATTAACACCAATCCTTCACAAACTCTTCCCAAAAATAGAAGAGGAGGGAACACTTCCAAACTCATTCTAGAAGACCAGTATTATTCTGATATCAAAACTAGACAAAGATATCACAAGAAAAAAACTATAGCCAACATCTCTTATGAATATAGACACCAAAATCTCCAATAAAATACTAGTAAACTGAATTCCGTAGTTTATAGAAAGGATTATACAGCAAAAGCAAGTGAGATTTATCCCAGGAATGCACAGATGGTTCAATATAAGAGAATCAATCAATATAACATGCCACATTAATAGAAGAAAGGACATAGTGCTCAGTAATGATAACTGCTATTGTTACTATTTTTCCCAGTTCACCATCCACTGCCAAGCCATATATTTAAACATAGCAGCTTCTTCAACTCTCATGATAAGTGGTTTAAATAATGCCCTTTCCTCTAGGCTGCAGAGTACCCTCTACAGTATGTGTTTGAAGATGGTAGAATATATTTGACTGTTCCAATCTCCACTGTCCTGGAGTATTATGTGTGAAGAAAATTTGAAGGAATCTGTTTTCCTGACTTCATTCATTGAATGGCTGGTGAAATTCCTAGACTTCCAAAAAAAGTCAAAGGAAAGGCATAAAAATCTATCTTTTTAGATTTTGGCACTAGGATTTTAGCCTCCATTTGGCCTCAAACGCTAGATATCTAGACATCACTCTGCCTGAAAATATATCAAGTCCCAAGATTCTTACTAACTGAGTATGTCCTGATGTGTTTATAGTACAGTTGAAGATTGCCTCAGTATCTCAAACTCTGGTGACCTCAGCCATTAAGGAAATTTCCTCAGAGACATGAAACCCATGCTGTTGCTTACACAGCGTTTAGAGTCCTTCATATCCAAGCTCATGGTACCCAAGGGCTTATAAGAGGAGTGCATTGTCCCATAATTTTCCAGACCAGGAATGAGGGCTGTTAATATATAAGTTTAAAGTGATGGGAAAAGAACTATTCAGGTGAAGATGTGTTTGTTGTTCGTAGATGAATTTTCCCAAATATCTGTTTCTAAAGTGAAATCTTTAAAAAACAGAGATAATTCCTGGGAGGGCAAAAAGCTTAGATATAAAGACAGGTCCTTTAACATTCTCAGTGTCTTCTCTAAATACTATGATTCAAGAAGAAGCTGTTTTCTTATTTTAAGAGCAGAATAAGAGGGGTTATTAAGTGATAGAACTATTTGTGTTTATTACTGTATAAACAGAGAGCTAGGTGCTGAAGATCAGAAGATTCTCCTTAATACCTAAGAACTTTGGGTTTAAAATTCATCACAGCATTTTCTTTTCTTTTGACTTAAATTTCCAAGGCATTTGAGCCTTGAAATGCATGCCAAATCCATTTGAATAAATTTGTGCCATCTTGACATTCTCTGCTTCCGGTAACACTGTCCAGTCAGTGGAGACTTGAGAAACATACATTACATGAGATGATGTTTGAACAGCTACATATAATGGCTATTTCTTATTCCTGAATACATTGGGCATTCTCCTTAACTACAGAGGAAACCACAGTAAGTTAACTCGAATTGTTGACTTTTAATCCACTTTCTTACATTTCCCTCTTCCCCCAAGGGGTTTATCATTAAAATCATTGAAGCATTACTTTCTGATATTGATGGGAGATCACTTTTCAGATGCTTTGCAGAAATATTTTTTCACACTGCATATGGATAGATCTATAATTTATCAGATATAGATTTACATTTTATGGATTCCTGAGTCAATTTCTAGGCTCTGAGTGTGCAGAGAGTGCAGTAGTGCAGCCATTGTAGCTGGATGAGTCACTGAGGGTTTCTTTCAGAGACAGGACATATTGTATGATAGTTTGGATAGTCAGAGATTGGCTTCTGAATGGTGACTCATTTCCTTGAAGCAGTGCTCTGACTTTGATAATTTCCAGGGATGAAATAGGGGGAAAATACCTTACCTTGTACTGATAAGAGGAGATATGAGAGGCAATGAGAATAAAGAAGGCAAATTTGAGGTGGAGCTGAGACAGGGTGTGTGGCTTTCATTGTGGTAAAGGCAGGTCAGCATGGAGAGAGAAGGACAGCATTTGGACTCTGTTTTTCTGGTGGAATATAGCGATCTAAAACTGACACCCTAAAGAAGAATGCATTAAAATATAGGATACGCAAAGAAAGAATGTACTCTTTGCTGTGGTTGGGAATACATACTAAACTCCAAGATCAAGGGACACTGTTTATTCTAACTATTCAAACTTTCTTGGATTTTTAAAAATTTAAAAAGATTTTTTTCTGAGGAAAATTAGCCCTGAGCTGACATCTGCCACCAATCTTCCTCTTTTTGCTGAGGAAGACTGGCCCTGAGCTAACATCTGTGCCCATCTTCCTCTACTTTATATGTGGGACGCCTGCCACAGCGTGGCTTGACAAGTGGTTTATAGATCCACACCTGGGATCCAAACCAGTGAACCCGGGGCAGCGGAAGCAGAAGTGTGAACTTAATCGCTGCACCACTGGGCTGGCCCCCAAACTTTTTTGGATTTTGTTCTAGCCAGGCAGTTCCTTATTTGTGCTACAACAAATGTGGTCCCAGGAATATGACTGAATCTCTGTATCATTAACCTCAGACAGCCCATTTTTTAAGAGCATCAAGGCAGCTATTGCTAAAGATGAGAGGTGAAAGTTAATTCTCTTTGTCACTGTAGGGTGATTTTTCCTTGTACTCACTTATCCTAAGGCATCTTAAGGAAGACAGGATGTGGTGCTGAAAAAGAAAAATCACTATGTTGGACATTAGAAGAGTTGGATTCTTGTTGTGGTCTACTACTAATCAATTAGCTGTATTCCCTTGAGTCTGGGCCTCAGTGTCTTCATCTTTAAGAGCATACATGCTGATAAAATGCAAGGCAGTGGAGGATTTTTAGTGTACAATAATTCTGGAGTCTTGTCCAATGGACCCTCGAACTCATTAACTTCTGACTCTACATTTCATAGCTTGGTTAAAGAACTGTCGTAGATTACGTATGGTCACAGGTTGCGGCCACTCATCCAAAATCTGGCACTGCTGACTCCCAGAAGTAAACTGGATCTATACTGGAGAAATACTATGTGCTAAAGAGCTAGAGACAGACATCCTAGATTTAAAGATAGGCTTCTCTATTTTTTATCATTACGACTTTGGGCAAGTCATTTATCTTCTCCTAAACACAGTTTCCTTTTCTTTAAAATATAGTTAAAAGTGTACCAATCTTATAGCGATTTTTGTGAGGATTAAATGAAATAATGCATGTAACGTATTTAATATCGCACCTAGTACATGCCAAACACTCAACAACAATTAATTATATAGGAACTACATAGTAGAGAAAGAAATCTCTGTTTGCTGTTAAGAGTGGGGAAAAGAAGAATTGTAGTAAATTTTGTATTTCAAAGTGTTTGAATATATGGAATTTAAACAAGTTACAAAATTTTCTCCACTTAGAAGAATTTTGTCTGCTTGAGTTCCTGCCTCTCAACCCTTGGGGAGACCACTATCTTGGGGCTTGCAACTCTAAAGCTAGCTTCTCAATGAAGCACTTGTAGGATCATCTGGAAGATATTTTCTTTCCATGTACCTCATTATGTGCCTTGCCCACATGTAATGGGGACAACTCATCTTACCCCTCACTGCCTTTGTGCTTTAAGAATACATTAAGATAAAGAGAATAAAAGAATCTGAGGTCCAGGAAAAAGTGAGAGTTAATAATAGCAAAACTTAGTTTATAATACTGTCTTAAGGTTTAATTGAGTGATACGTGTATTCTTCATCAAGGAAATGGAAATAGATTTTGCATTAAACTGATCTGGTTGATTATTCAGACTTGTTTATTGACTGTCAGTATCAGTGATATAAGTTAAAATCAGAGGTCAATAATCTTTGGTTGACAGGTTAAAGACCATATTTAGGGTGATTGCAAGTGGTCCATGGGGGCAGTGAGGGCAGCCTCACTCTGTCCAGATCTCCTCAAAACAGTCAGTGCCTAGCCAGACCCTCACTCTATGTCCATTTGGTGAACCAGTAACAATTTCATGAATATATTAAAGCAGTTACTTCATTTATAATCAGATAATATTTCCTGGGGTCCCATGATGTGGCATTGTACAATTCTCTATGTTTGTTTTCATATATATTCCACTCAATTTAAAAGTTCATGGTTCCATCTTCAGGCCTCTAAGAAAATACATGGAAATTATATTTATATTATGATCACAAAATTAGTAATACAATCTGTAGAAATTTGGAAGATACTAAAAAGTATATGGGAATAAAAGATCACCCATAATCTTACATCCAGGAGTAAATATCCTAAATATATTAATTTTTTTCCTCATCTTTTCTATAAAAATGTTTTAATGGAGAGGAATTAAAACCCATATAAAATTTTATAAGAAATTTTTGAATTTGAATTTTATTCTTAAAAGATACATATAAACTTATAATCTTCAAATACTAATTCTTTAACTATCATTCACTAGGTTTTTACCTATAGTATATTTACATAATTATAATCAGGATGTACAGAAAATTTTGTGCATTTTTTTATTCATGCCATTTCATATATTTTTTTCTGTCTTGTTAGTGTCCCAAATTATTACTCCTAGTGATTACGTTATTCCATTATATTGATGTCCAAATTAAGTTTTGTAAAGACTACTCTGACCCAGGGAAATGGAATTCACTTCATCTGGGTTTTCTGTCTCATAAGAATATTTTTGAGGCCAGGATAATAAAAGATAAGACAGTTCACTAAGAGAAGTTTTGAGTTATCTATTCCTAGGGAGTTTTGGGAAGAGAAGTAATCATATGTGATAATGTCAGAGTATTGTGAAAAGGCAGCGTTTTGGACTGTTTCATTCTTTCATAGTTCCTCTTTGATTTCTTTCTTTTTTTTTTTTAAGGTAAAGCATTTCTTCCTGGAGTTTTTATCACCCATACCACGTAGATGGAGAGTAAAAGGAATGTGACTGAATTCATTTTAATAGGTCTTACACAGAACCCCAAAATGCAGAAACTAGCATTTGTGGTACTTTTGATTCTATACATATTAACGCTCTCATGCAACCTGCTCATTGCAGTTACCATTACCACCAGTCATGCTCTGAACTCCCCATGTACTTCTTCCCGATCCACATTTCCTTGATAGATGCAATTTCTTCTTCTTCTTCAGCTCCTGAGCTGATTGTGCACTCCTTTCATGAGAAGAAAACTATCTCCTTTAATGGGTGTGTGGCTCAAGTCTATGCAGAACACATTTTTGGTGCTACTGAGATCATCCTGCTGATGGTGATGGCTATGACTGCTACATGGCCATCTACAAACCTCTGCACTATACAACTGTCATGAGCCACAGGCTGTGCGTTCTCCTCCTGGGAGTGGCCTGGGCTGGAGGATTTCTCCATGCAGCCATTCAGATCCTCTTTATATTCTGGCTGCCTTTCTGTGGCCCCAATGTCTTCGATTATTTCATGTGTAACTTGTACCCTGTGTTGAAACTCATCTGCGTGAACACTCATACCCTTGGTTTCTTTGTTGCTGCCAACAGTAGGCCCATCTGCCCGTTAACTTCCTTTTCTTGGTGGCCTCCTATGTGGTTATCTTGTGCTGCCTAAAGAAATATAGCTTGGGGGGGGAGGTGCAAAGTCCTCTCTACCTGTATCTCTCACATCACAGTAGTAAAGTCTTATCTTTTGTGCCCTGCATATTTGTGTATCTGCGCCCAGTGATCACTCTGCCCATTGATAAAGCTGTGACTGTCTTTTATACCATGGTGGCCCCTATGTTAAATCTTTTAATCTAAGCCCTCAGAAATGCAGAGGCTAAAAATGTTATGCGGAAGCTCTGCTGGAAAAAAATTGACTTCAGATAATGATTAAACAGGATCATTGAGCATTGCAGGTAGAAGTAATAGAATTAATTTAGTCCAAGCCTCTTGATCTATAGATGAAGACATCAGCTCTAACAAGAGGTCGGATAATGCTTGCAGGTAGCCACTTCCGTGCAGAGCTAAAGCTTGGACTGGAATCCAGAAATACTGTCTCCCATCCTGCACTCTTGTCATCACAACTTGCTATTTCTTAACCAATAAATGTTTATCTATTACCTGGAAATCTGAAACACCTTTAGAAGCTAAAAAATGTGAACGTAGAATATTTGATTGGTATGAAAATAATCTTATTATGTAACATTGAGATGTTGGTTATGATTGATAATTGAAAATAACATGTTTAATGATATTCCTTTACTTGGGATTGTGGCCTCAAAATAATATAAATTCTTTGTTTTGTAAAATTTTGTTCATTAAATCTTGGTTCTATAGTAAAAAGAGACACTGTTTATCAAATTCCTATAAGGCTGAATTGTATTAGGTATTTTCTATATTGTATCAGTCAAGGTCCAATCAGGGGGCAGACCACATAGTAATTTGAACAGGGAAAGTTTGAATACAATTATTAATTACATTAGGGCATTAACTAGAAAAGTGTGATGAGTACTCTAAAGAATGTCCTGAGACTGAGAAATGAACGTCCAAGGAGGGATCCCATTTAGAAGGTGGAAGTCCTCCCCAAGGCTGGGATTCCAATCTTTTGGAGAAGGTCTACTTATTGCCCTTTGAACAGAAGAGAAGTTCACTGAGTTGTCATGGGCCAGAACTAGTCCCTGGTAGCTGGACTGAGGCTGGCAGGGAAGAAAGGGCCTGGGAAGCTGGGAGCAGCCCACTGTGGTGTTGCTGGGCTGAGCTGACGTACAAGGAACTGTGGCTTGGATTGGCAAGCAGGAAAGAAACCTCTAGGGTAGAGGTGGACCAAGGCTGGCACGAAAAATCTACTGTGGTTCAGATCATCTGTGTTGGGAACCTGATCTCCTGGGTGTTTGTAGATTCACTGGAATCTGACCACAGAGGTGCCACTGAAACTCAATGGGAAACTGTGCATGAAGGTATCAGTGTCAGCACCACCGGATATCTCTCCTGCTCCCCATCCACCCTCCCCCACAAAAAAAGAAAACACACACTGTTGGAAGCTACATCAGAGCAAGATGAAAAGACAAGCAAATTCAAAAAGTTTATTCCTAAGAACACAGTCAATAAGCTTTTTAAAATGTTTTCTTCTAGTGGTTTTATAGTTTCAAGTCTTACATTTAAGTATTTAATCTATTTTGAATTGATTTTTGTCTGTAGTGTAAGATAAGTGTCCAGTTTCATTCGTTTGCAGGTGAATATCCTCTTCTCCCAATACCATTTATTGAAAAGATTATCCTTTCCCCATTAAGTAGTTTCGGTATCCTTGTCAAATATTAATTGACTGTATACGCAAGGGTTTATTTCTGGGTTCTTAATTCTGTTTCATTGATCTAGGTGTCTGTTTTTATGCCAGTATCATACTCTTTTGATTACTATAGCTTTGAAACACAGTTTCAAATCAGGAAGTGCCAGTGTGATGCCTTCAGCTTTGCTCTCCTTTCTCAGGACTGGTTTGGTTATCCGGGTCTTTGGTTATTTCACACATATTTTAGGATTGTTTGTTCTATTTCTGTGAACAATGTCACTGGAATTTTGATAGGGATTTCATTGAATCTATAGACGGTTTTTGGTAGTTTGGATGTTTTAACAATATTAATTCTTCCAATCCATGAACACAGGGTATCTTTTCATTTAATTGTATTTTTTTCAATTTCTTTCATCAATGTCCTCTAGTTTTCACTGTAGAGATCTTTCACTTCCTTGGTTAAATTTGTTCCTAAGTATTTTTATTACTATTATTATTTTTAGGAAGATTAGCCCTGAGCTAACGTCCGTGCCCATCTTCCTCTACTTTATATGTGGGACGCCTGCCACAGCTTGGCTTGATAAGCAGTTTGTAGGTCCACACCAGGGATTCAAACTGGTGAACCCTCGGCCGCCGAAGTGGAGCTTGCAAACTTAACTGCTGTGCCACTGGGCTGGCCGCTTATTTTATTATTTTTGATGCTAATGTAAACGGGATTATTTTCTTGATTCATTTTTTGTATAGTTTATTGTTGGTGTAAAGAAATGCAATTAATTTTTGTTTGTTGATTTTGTATCCTGTATCTTTACTGAATTTGCTTATTAGTTCTAACTTTTTTGGTAGCGTTTTTAGGGTTCTCTACATCTACGGTCATGTTCTCTGCAAGTGGGTAATTTTACTTCTTTCTTTCCGATTTGGATGCCTTTTATGTCTTTTTCTTGTCTGTTCTTGCTAGTACTTCTAGTACTATGTTGAATAGAAGTGGTGAGAGTGGGCTTCCTTGCCTTGTATCAGATCTTAGAGCAAAAGCTGTCAGTTTTTCCCAGTTTATTATCATGTTAGCTGTGGACTTTGTGGGCATTTCATAAATGGTCTTTATTATGTTGAGAAAATTGCCTTCTTCTTTTTTTTTTTTCTTTGTGTGAGGGAGATTCACCCTGAGCTAACATCCATTGCCAATCCTCCTCTTCTTTTGCTTGAGGAAGATTAGCCCTGAGCTAATCTATGCCAATCTTCCTTTACTTTGTATGTGGGATGCCTCCACAGTGTGGCCGATGAGTGGAGTTTGTTCGCACCCAGGATCTACACCTGGGATCTGAACTTGTGGACCCTGGGCCATGGAAGTGGAGCGTGTGGAACTTTAACCACATGGCTGTTGGGCTGGCCCTGGAATTTCCTTCTAAATTTATTTTGCTTGGAGTTTTTATCATGAGAGGGTGTTGAACTTCGTCAAATGCTTTTTTCTCTATCTATTAAGATGATCATGTGGTTTTTATCTTTCATTCTGTTAAACTAGTGTATCACATTGATTTACATATTTTAACCAATCTTGTATGCCAGGGATTAATCCCAATTGGTTTTGGTGTATAATCTTTTGGGTGTGTTAAATTCAGATGACTGGTATTTTATTAAGGTATACTTCTTATTCATAATGCTTGACCAATAAAATTTCTGCATCCCTGTATGTCTGAAAATGTATTTATTTTATTCTCATATTTGAATTCTATATTGCATGGTATAGAACTAAAGGTTACAGTTATTTGCCCTTTAGAACATTAAAGACTTTTTACCATTAACTCCCAATTTCTAGTTTTGTGGACAAAATGTCTGATGCCAGGCTGATTTTTATTTCCTTTATAGCCTGTTTTTATTTTATAGATTTAGTATCCTACTGAATTCCTAATAATATAGAAATTGCTATGTTTAGAGTTCTATTTTGGCATCGTTCTTTTTTGGTTTTCTTCCTAAAAATATCAAAATGGCTATGGATCTTTTGAGAGACTACTGATGACTACCCATGGTTGACAAAATTATGCAAAATTACGTAATAATTTTTTGGCTTTAATTTCCATCTGTGTGCTCAAGGCTTCTACATTTCTATGACCTACATCTTTCTGAGGATCAGAAACGTATATTTGATTGTATGTAGCTACTTGAATCTCATTCAGTACATTAAAAACACATTTATCTTCTCTCTGTTCCATCCATCCAGTAATCTAAGTCAGAAACTGGGTGTTACCCATGACTCTTCTATCTCTAACATCTGCTATCAAGTTCTTTTGTTTAGAACTCCTAAATATTTAAAAACCCTTCTCTATCGCTCTGTTAGTTTGGGTTCCCTGGATGCAGACTTTGAGATGGGGATTTTTATGAAGGTGATTTATAAGCAGGAGGGGTTCAGGGAAGCTGACTATGGCAGGGGAAAGAAAAGATGTGGTCACAAATGGATTCCAGTTTCAGCCTGGAGCCACAGGAGCTCTGGAGTATACACTGTACCAGTGAACTGGTTCCACCTTGAGGCAATGGAGCCAGGCATTTTTACTCCCACTCCAGTCATTCATTGGCCACTTGTAGGTCCTGGGATGGTTTATCAAATTCTGCATCTTCACTGGAACCACCAGAGGACAGGCCTCCATCCTTTCACACCGAAATCATTACAGCAACCTCCAAACTGCTCTCCTGCTGTCAGTCTCGTCTCCTGCAAACCATTTCCCATACTGTAACTAGTTATCATTCTAAAACTCAAATCTAACTGCATCATTCACTAGCTTAAAAAAGCTTTCAATATTTTCTTCCTGGTACCAGTTTGATCCTCCCCATTCTTGTCTCTCCAACTTCATATCTTGCCCTTTACCATTGTACAAGCTCAGTGTCCAGCATGATTTCCAGCACACAGTGGGGGGGTTCAATACATAATTGTTGAGTGAAAGGATGAATTAATAACCACAGCCATATTGAACTAATTAGGTTTTCGGCATACTCTTTTTCACCTCCCGGACTCTTTTATATATTCTATTTGCTAGAATGCTCTTTCAGCCTCATGCCTATTCTCTGCCAACCAACTTCTTTTCATCCATTGGGTCTGATTTTTGATGACTTTTCATCTAGAAATCTTTTCCTGAGCCTGCATATCTTAGTTGTCTGTTACTCTAGTGTGGTTTCATAGTACCCTGTACTTCCACTGTTTTATCATTTATAACACTGTTGTAATTTTCTGCTCCTTCTTGGGAGTTTTTCAGTGGATACTAAGCTCTGTGAAGTCTTTATTCACCCCTGAAGGCTAAGCAGCTATCGATGTGCCTGATACATCCCTTGGCCTCAAAAATATTTGTTGATAATGAATGAAGGATGGAGGAGTGAAATGAATATATTTATCCTGAAGTTGCTTTGTGTATATATGGAGCAAGATATTTTTTAAAACAGCTTTTAATAATGAAATGTTACCAAAAGGTAAACTGATTAACAGAAAAATATACCATAAACAGCTCATATTAACAAGGTAATAAGTTCTCCTCAGAGCAGGGAGAGTATCAAGGTAAACTGTTTGCTCATATGCTGAGAATTATAGTTTCAATTTCTTTCTCAACCTCATTTAAGCCAGAGTAAGAACAAACTGTAGCTCCCCCAAGGGTTCTAGGCAGAATTCTCCTTATAGACGAATCGGATAAAAGTGTGAAAGAATTCCCTGGGTTTCAGTACTACTTTCTTATTCTTCATTTATTGAATTGATTCACGTTCCTTTATACTTTCACTTATTCAATCAATATTTATTGTGTGCTGGACATCATTCTACCGTGTAGAAGGTGTTGGTATATAGCAGGCAAGTACGTGACAGAGGATGGCTGAATATTTAATAAGTAAAAACTCCTGTCGGGCCTCAAAATAATCTTTCATTTGAATCACTGCTCTTTCTGATGTGTTATCAGCATAAGATGGGTGATAAGAGTAACACAAAATGGTTCTTAAGCTACAAGGAAATTTAGAAACGTGGTATAGTCTTCATTACCTAACCCTCAGAGGTTAAATGGTCAAAGCTTTTACAGCCCTAAAGTAGTTACACACCAAAATGTTACAGGCAACATAATACAATCAATTGTGATATATAAAAACTGGCACAGATATTAATGAAAACATTAAATTAAATTAATATATACTTTGTGTCCAGCACAGTCCCTGGCTCAACAAATGGTAACAGTATAATTATCTCATCTGTCATATTGTCTATAGCTAACAGCAGATAAGGACATGATCTGGGAAATCAGTCAATTCTGGTTACTGGCTTTCCAATATGTCTATTTTAATACCTTCCCCTTTCTCTCCGTTTCCTCACCTGTAAAATGGTGGTGATGGCAATACTTAACTCTGGATTTTTACAGAAATTACTGTTCAATAACAATATATTCTTATTTCTTTAATTTGCTATAAGGACAGCCTGTGAATCCACATATATGGTTGAAGGTAGAAAATCTATACTCTAATTTGGTAGAGTTTTTTAAATATGGGAAGAGTGGTCCCAGGTTATATATTTTTTTTCTCTTTACTGCACCATTTCTTCTCCACTCAATGCAGAATCTAAGATTCATAGCTGCTAATTTTATTCTTTATTCCCTAAGTGTGCCTTACTGAAATCATCTCCTGTGTCCTTTTGGCTCTTGCCTCAGTTGAATCAATGTTGGTCTCCAGGCACATTTATTTCTCACGTGAAATAGCTTTCCTATGACACAACTTCCCAATAGCATTTTTCATCTGGGCATTTCTCAAGGTATAGATTAAAGGATTTAACATGGGAGTTATGATATTGTAGGATACAGCAACTGCTTTATCAATTGATAAAGTAGCTGCAGGTCTCATGTACACAAATATACAAGGCACAAAGAATAAGATGACCACTGTGATGTGGGAGGCACAGGTGAAGAGGGCTTTGCGCCTTGCCTCCAAGCTGTAGGTCCTTAGGGAGTGCAGGATGGCCACATAGGAGACCATCAAGAGAAGGAATTTTAACAGGCAGATGAACCCACTGTTGGCAGCAACAAAGAGCCCTAGAATGTGGGTATCAGTGCAGGCAAGATTGAGCAAAGGATTCAGATCACACATAAAGTGATCTATGACATTAGGGCCACAGAAGGGTAATCGGAAGATGAAGAGGATTTGTATGGTTGCATGAAGAAAGCCTCCCACCGACACCACTCCCACTAGCAGGACACACACCTGCCAATTCATTATAATTGTGTAGTGCAAGGGCTTGCAGATGGCTACATAGCGGTCATATGCCATCACAGTGAGCAGGATGCTCTCAGAACCTCCAAAAAAATGTTCCCAGAATATTTGGGTCATGCATTCATTAAATAGGATGGTCTTCTTTTCATGGAGTGAATCTATGATCTGTTTGGGGGTACTGACAGAAGGATAGCAGGCATCAATAAAGGAGAGATAAGCCAGGAAAAAGTACATGGGAGACCCCAGTGATGGACTGGAGGTGATGGTGACCAAGATGAGCACATTTCCTACCACAGTGATGATGTAGATGACAAAAATCAGAGCAAATATGATTTTCTGCATCTTTGGATTCTCTGTGAGCCCCAGTAGAACAAACTCTGTCACGTTGTTCCTGTTTTCCATGAGTTTCATGTGGTGGTTAATTATAGTAACTGAAAAGAAAAAATTTTTATTAATGTAACTTTGAATTTATGAAACTTTCTATTCTAATATTTAATAAATTCTTGGATTCTGTTGAGTTTTGAATTCTTTTGAGGTTAGTTTTTTTTTTTTTTTGGTATTTATTTGTGTGTGCACTGGAAATAAAGACTCTGAGTTCTTGAAGATTACTCAAATTGCCTCCAAGGGGAAGTCTTTGTTAAGGTTACAGACATTAGGAACTTTGTAAACACACAGGCAGGAGACCACCTGTGGACACTTAATCATCCCAGATGACTAAGAATTTAACTTGAAGTAGTAGACTGCACACACAGTGACAGGCAAGCCTGAAAAGGAAGTAGAAGATAGATGTCAAGACCATAAATGCAAAGCTACAGAACTTTCCTTTAATCTCTAGGAAATGGGAAACCACTAAAGGTTATTGAGAATATGAGTGGAAGGATGAAGAGGAATTTGAAGAAGGGGAATCTTAGATATTATTCTAGTAAAGATCTTTGTGTGTCTCGGATGAAATGGGCTGAGGTTCAGTAAGGGGGTGAAAGGCAGACACAGGACTCCCTGTGATATCCTGCCCAAGACCAAGCAGCTAATAAAGCACAGAAGCAAGATTGGGTCAGATTATACTTGTTAATTTTTTCCCTCCAAATTCTTAACCTGTATGCCCTATATCGTTAACATTATAATAAAAAATATTCAACTAGTAATCTTTTTTGATATGGCCATAATAATTATAATTACTTTAATACTACTTGAGAGGCAAGATTGTATAGAACAATTCCATCAGCGCACACACATGCAACATACTGCCACTGACATATTGGAACTCCGAAATGTTAAGAAAAATGTGATGCTGCTTTCTGTGAATAATCCTTTTATCCTGGCCTCTCCATAAGCCCCAAATATTCCTTCTTCCATCCCCCTCCAAAAAATGGGCTCCCACACAATATCAGAAAAAATTTTCCCAATGGTTAAGTGTATTGGTTTAAGAATCAAACAGACCACCTCAGAATCCTAGTTCTACTTGTAATATCTTTTATCTGGGGTGTATTACTTTGGCACCTTACATTCCTAGTTTTCTCTTCTATAAAGTGAGAATAATAATAGCCACCTCACACGTTGTTATGAGAATTATTTGAGGGAACATGTATGACACATCCACCACAATATCTGGGACACACATAGAACTTTCATTTTATGACTGTATGCACCTAAGAGATCGGAAGAACTGGCCGTTTGATCAATAATACAGAGAAACATTTACCTATGCAATGAGCTCAGGAAGAATTGTCTCTAATTTTACCCTCAAAGAATCAGAGACTCATATTATCCATAGCAATTGATCCCAGGAAGTACTCTCCATGTTTGCGCTTGGACTAAACAGTTGATGATTTATGATATTTCAAATTCACATTTATGTCTTTTGTGTATGCATAGTGTAGTCAAATTTTGCTTTTATTCTCATGATTAGTCTTGCTATTAAAGGAGATGTCTCATGGCAAAAGCATGGTATCTTGTGTCAGAGAGCTGGGTCCTACAATTTGCTTAATTTCTATGAGCCTCAACATTTTCAACTGTCAGATTAGGTTAATGACAATTAAGAATTATCTTTTAAAGAATTGAAAAATAATGAGTACTATATATGGAAAGTAACAATCTTTAATAAGCATCAGCACTATTGAAAGACTTACCTTAGCAGTCTTAGATGATCTTAATGATGTTTGTGGGTGTCCAGAAACAATTCCATATTCAAATTGACTGCCACTTGTAATAAGTGACTTGCAGCATGAAAGATATGTCGTGCTTGGGGAGAGCCTCTTCAGATAATTAACTATCAAATGAATAGCTGTTAAGAAATTGTATACATTGAACTTGTGCAATATTTTTGTTATATCAATTTACCTCAATAAACCCCAATAAAAAAGAAAGTGTCCTTATGAATCTAGATCTTTCCATCTAGCCTAAAGCCTCAAAAGTTTTTCAAAGAAAACCTGTTTTCTGGTTTTGAATTTAGAATGGATTCACTTGAAACACTGTGGAGAAATGATCTTCCGTATACGGCTCTGGTCCTGCAGAGGAAGAGGCCCACAGTGTAGAGGAAACACATTCTAAATGTTTACTCTGCCCATAAAGATTCTTGCTCTGGAGAGGTGAACAACAACCAAAACGTTTTCACCTTGCTCCGTGGAGACATTTATAATAAGAAAGTTTCCATGAGAATTAAGGAACTTTGTCTTTTATCAGCTATTTTTCTCTCCCAGGAATTAATTATCTCCTTTGCTGGAAAGCCTTTGTCTTAGAAACAGGTATTCTGGAGAGACCTATTTGAGAAACACTCATTCTTGAGTGAGGAATTATGTTCCTACATGTGGAACCTAAGAATGTGGGAGCCCCCTTTGTCTATCGGAACCTGGGTTGTTAACAAAGCTGAAT
This sequence comes from Equus asinus, assembly GCF_041296235.1. NCBI lineage: Eukaryota > Metazoa > Chordata > Mammalia > Perissodactyla > Equidae > Equus > Equus asinus. The sequence continues at coordinate 17,991,255 of NC_091806.1, forward strand.
GTCCAGTGAATAACAAGATATGATAGCAAGGTGGCCTAATTCCAGCATGTGGAGCTGTGATGTAGTTTCCCTGTTGACTCAGGTCACAGAAGTTTCTATCTTCTTATCAATGTTAAACTTTTATTGGAAAACCACTGCTGATCGTTTGAGAGTTAGATCAGTGAGGGTTTAAAATTAATGGTGGCCATCTTAAAATTCTTGACTCTAAAAGTTCATTTTTCCCCAGATTTATTAAAATGTCATGGACAAATAAAATTGTATATATTTAAGGTGTAGAACTTGATATTTTGATATAAGTATATATTGTGAAGTAATCGCCAAAATCAAAATATTTAACATATTCATCACTCACATCATTACTATTTTTTTTGTGCGTGTGGCAAGAACACTTAAGATTTATCCTCTTAGCAAATTTTAAGTATGCGATACAATATTATTAACTATGATTGCATTGCTGTACAATAGATTTCCAGAAATTATTCATCTTGCGTAACTGAAACTTTGGTCCCCTGGTCAACATCTCCCTATTTCTCCACCCCCTGCCTTTGGCAATCAGCATTCTACTCTCTGCTTTTGTAAGTTTGAATATTTTAGATTCCACAAATAAGTAAGAACATACAGTATTTTTCCTTGTCTGGCTTATTTCACTTAGCATGATGTCCTCCAGGTTAATTTGTCACAAATGGCAAATTTCCTTCTTTTTTAATGATTATGTGATATTCCATTGTACATATATACCTCAGCCATCAACAGACATAGGTTGTTCCCATATCTTGGCTATCAGGAATAATGCTGCAATAAACACGAGTGCAGATATCTCTGAGATATTGATTTCAATTCCTTTGGCTATATGCCCAGAAGTGAGATTGATGGATCAAAAGTAGTTCTATTTTTAATTTTTTGAGGAACCTCCATACTATTTTCCATAACGGCTGTGCCAATTTACATTCCACCAAGCTTGCACAAGGGTTCCCTTTTTTCTGCATCCTCAACACTCATTACCTTTTGTCTTTTTGACAATTACTGTTCTTACGAATGTGAGTTGATACCTCATTGTGGTTTTGATTTGCATTCCCCTAATGATTAGTGATGCTAAACACTTTCTAATATTCCTGTTGGCCATCAGTATGTCTTCTTTTGAGAAATGCCAATTCAGGTCTTTTTCACATTTTTCTTTTTCTTTTGGCTGAGGAAGATTTGCCCTGAGCTAACGTGTTGCCAATCCTCCTCTTTTTTTTTTTCTTGAGGAAGATTAGCCCTGAGCTAACATCTATGCCAGGCTTCCTCCACTTTACACGTGGGACACTGCCACGGCATGGCTGATGAATGGAGCAGGTCCACGGCCCCGGACCTGGGCCATCAAAGTGGAGTGCATGGAACTAGCCACAGGCCCTGGCCCTCCTTTGCCCATTTTTGAATCAGGATGTTTGTGGTTTTGCTATTGAATTTATGTGTTCATTGTATATTTTAGATATTAACTCCTTATCACATATATGGTTTGCAAATATTTTCTCACATTCATTGGTTTCCTTTTCACTCTTGATTGTTTCCTTTGCTGAGCAGAAATTTTTTAGTTTGATGCAATCCCACTTGTTTGTCTTTGCTTTTGGTGTCATATCTAAAAAATCATTGCCCAGACCAATGTCAAGAAGATTTTTCCCTATGCTTTCTTCGAGTTTTATGGTTTCAGGTCTTATGCTTAATTCTTTAATCTATTTTGAGTTGATTTTTGTATATGGTGCAAGATAAGGGTCCAATGTTGTTCTTATGAATGTGGATATCCAGAGTTCCCAAACCATTTCTTGAAGAGACTATCCTTTCCCCATTGTATGTTCTTGGTAGCCTTGTTGAAGTTTAGTTGACTGTATATGCATGATTTAATTTCTGGAGTCTGTATTCTATTCCATTGGTCTATAAGTCTGTATTTTTGTCAGTACTCACTGTTTTTATTATAGTAGCTTTGTAATATACTTAAAAATCAGAAATTGTGATGTCTCCAATTCTATTCTTCTTGCTCAAGATGGCTCTGGGCATTCCAATTTCTTTTGTTGTTCCATATGAATTTTTATGGAAAGGTGTTTTCGCTTTTCTTGCAGGGCTATGGAATAGCCAAAAACCTTAGAAGGCTCCTGATTACAATTATTTCTGGCACTTATGGGCTGGTCAGTATGGAATATTAGACAGCATTAAAAGTGTGGGAAGATATATAAAAGACAATAAAAAAGTTCCAGTTCCACATCTTTGTCACTTGTAATTACTACTAGTTGTTTTTCCTTGAGTCATTCCAAGAGGTATGTCATGGTAAGTTGTTGTGGTTTTAATTTTTCTTCCCTAATGCTAATGATGTTGGGCATTCTGTTTCTCATGTTCTTATTGACTATTTGTATATCTTCTTTTGTGGTATTTCTGTTCACGTCTTTTATACTTTTTAAAAATAGGGTTTTAAAAAATTTATATATTTAATATATTTATTTAAATTTTCTCCTGCTCCATGGATCGTCTTTTCAGTCTTAAAAATGATGACATCTGATGAGTAGAACATTTAAGATTACAGTAAAGTCCAATTTTTCATTAATTCTTGCATTACATACTTATCACATCATATGAAATAAATATTGGTCTATTTTTAATAGATTTTATCATTATTATTATTATTTTAGATTAAGCTTTACTACGTGGGTCTCTGACTCATTTAGACTTAGTTTTTGTGTATGGTGTGAGGTAGTTGCTACTATTTATTTTTTTTCCCTATAGATATCCAATTGACAGCATAATTTGTTTAAAAGTCTATTCTTTAACCATTGAATTACCTTGACGTTGTTGTAAAAGAATGAGCATAATTAAGTTTATTTCTGGACATTCTATTGTTTCTGAACATAGTTATATGTTTTTCCTTATGCCACTCAATATTGATTACAGGAGTTTAAGGGTAAGCCTTGAAATTAGGTAAAGTTCACCAACTGTGTTCTTTTTGTCAGAGTGCTTTGCTATTCTAGGCTCTTTCAAATTTCTACATTTCTGTATAAATTTCAAAGTAAATTTACCAATTTCTCCAGCAATCTTCTTGGGATTTTGATTGGAATTGTATTCAAAATTTAGAATTGGTACGTTAAGCATGTTGGGTTTTCTGTTCCATCTAACGTCGTATATCTCTCTATTTATGCATTTAATTTTATCAGTGGTGTTTTCTAGTTTTCATGCACAGATGTTGAATATATTTTAAAAATGTAACCCTAATATTTCACTTTAAAAAAAGTCATTGGACATAGTATTTTGTTTCTAACTTCAATTTCTAATTGTTGCTATTGTAGAAATACAATAGATTTTTTATATTGACGTTGTGACCTGCATCTCTGCTGAATTCACTGATTAGGCCAATTAGTTTTTTAAGTGTATTTAACATTTCTCCATACATAATTATTCCATCTACACAAAGATACATATTTACAATTTTGCTTCTTCCTTTCCAATCTGTGTCTTTTCTTTTTCTTTTCTTATTGCAATGATTAGCACCAGAGTAAAATATATAATAGTAATGGTGAGTGGATATGCTTTTCTTGTTCCTATTCTTAGAGGGAGTGTATTCATCATTAATATGATGGAAATTATGGATTTTATATAGATGCTCTTTATTAGGTTGAGTAAGTTGTTTTCTAGTCTCCATTTGCTAACATTTAAAAAAAAATAAATCTGGGCTGAAATTTATCAATTTTTATGCATCTCTTCAAATAATCATGTGGTTATTCTCCTTCATTCTGTTACTTTAGTGACTTACATTGAATGATATTTGAATGTTAAATCAACCTCTTATTCATTGGCAAACTCTACATGATTATGATGTATTATTATTTTTAAAAATCATTGATGATTTGATTTACTGATATTTTGTTAAATGTCTTTTGCATATACTCATAGGGATATTTGTCAATTTCTTTCTTTTAATGTCATTTGGTATTTAGACAATGCAGGCTTCATATAATAAAATGCATAGGGTTTTCTCCTTTGTGTTCTGAAAGAGTTTGCATAGGTATTATTTATTTTTTAAATATTATTATGGGATTCAAAAGTGAAGCCATTGGGCCTGTGATTATTTTTGAGAAGGATTTTAATTACAAATTCAATGTCTTTGGCTGATATGAATCTATTCAGGTTTTCTATTTCTTTGTCAGTTAGACTTTGTAATACTTTTACAAATAATTGGTTTTTAAGTTGTCAAGTTTATTAGCTTTAATTTATCACAATATTTCCTACTATCAAGTTAATGTCCATAGAATCTGTAATGTTGTATTATCTTTCATTCTTGATATGAATGATTTGTGTCTTCTATCTCTTTCATCCTTTTTCTCCATCACTCCCTCCTCTATATGCCTCCTCATTATTCTAGCTAAGTCTTTGTCAATTTTATTTAAGCTTTTTAAAGAGCCAGCTTTTTATTCACTGATTTTTTTCTACTATTTTTTTGTTTTCTACATCATTGAGTTTTTGTTCTTATCCTTATTATTTCCTTTCTTCTCCATTCTTTCTTCTTTATTTTGTCTGTTTTTTCTACATCTGTAGCTCAAAATCTTTGATAATTAATTTTAAATATTATTCCTTTTCTAATATATACATTTTATGGTCCAAATTAACCCTGATATGTTGTGCTTTCAATTTAATTTATTCAAAATATTTTTTAGTTGTCTTGTGATTTCTTTTTTTAATTGAGATAAAACTTATCATTTAACAATTTAAAAGTGTACAGTTCATTGTCTTTTAGTACATTCACAATGTTGTGCCATCATTACAGGTATATAACTGTTTAACATTTTCATCTCTCTATACAAATTAAGCAGTCACTTTCCATTTCTTCCTTTCCCTAGACTCTGGTTAACCACTAATCTGCTTTCTGTTTCTGAGGATTTGCTCATTTTAGATATTTCATATACATAGAATTATACAATGTTTTGCCTTTTGTGTCTGTCTTCTTTCACTTAGCATAATGTTTTCAAGGTCCGTCTATGTTTTAGCATTTAAAAGTATTTCATTCCTCTCTGTAGCTGAATAATATTCTATCCTATGGATATACCATGTTTGGTTATCTGTTAATCAGTTGACAGAGATTTGAAATATTTTTACCTTTTGTCTATTGTGAATATTGCTGCTGTGAGAACTTTGTACAAGTCTGTTTGAACACCAATTTTTAATTATATTAGGTATATACTTGGGAGTGGAATTGCTGGGTCACATGATAATTCTGTATTTAACTTTTTGAGGAACCATCAACTATTTTCTCACAGCTATGGAAAATTTTACATTTCTATCAACAATAATATGAGATTTCCAATTATTCCATCTTTTCCAACACTTGTTAATTTCCTTTTTTAAAAAATTATAGCCATTTAAAAGATGTGGAGTGTATCTCATTGTGATTTTTCTTTGCATTTCCTTAATGACTAACAATATCAAGTGTATTTTTATATGCTCATTAGCCATTTGTTTATCTTATTTGCAGAAATGCCTATTTGAGTCCTTTGCACATTTACAAGTTGGGTTTTCCTTTTTTTTTGTTGAGTGATATGTTATTTACATATTCTTGATACAAGATGCTTATCAGATATATGATTTGCAAATATTTTCTCTCATTCTGTGAGTTGACTTTCACTTTCTTGATAGTGTCCTTTGAGAAATATGATGTTTTAATTTTGATAAAATCCTATTTATCTACTTTTCTTTAGTTGCTTGCACTTTTGTTGCCACATTTAATAAACCATTGCTAATATAAGGCCATAAAAATTTGTTCCTATGTTTTCTTCGAAGAGTTTTATAGTTTTAGCTTACACTTTGATGTTGGATCCATTTTGAGCTAATTTTTGTACATAGTGTGATTTAGGAGTCTTAATTAATTCTTTTGTATTTGGACATCCAGTTGTCCTGGCACCATTTGTTGAAGAGATTATTCTTTCTCTAATGAATGGTCTTGATTGCTTTCTAAAAATTCAATTGACGATATATGCATGGGTTTCCTTCTGGACTCCCAATTCTATTCTTTTTATCTATATGTGACTTCTTATGCTTTTACTATGCTGTTTTAATTCCTATAGCTTTTAATAAGGTCAGAGATTGGAAAGTATGATATTGTTTGCTTCTTGGGGTTCTTTGCAATGCCCTATGAAATCTTTTCTATTTCTGTAAAAGATGGCTTGGGGACTTTTTTGTTTTAAAGATTGGCACCTGAGCTAACAACTGTTGCCAATCTTTTTCTTTTTTTCTTCTTCTTCTCCCCAAAGGTCCCCAGTACATAGTTGTATGCATTCTATTTGTGAGTGCCTCTGGTTGTACTATGTGGGACACCGCCTCAGCATAGCCTGATGAGCGGTGCCATGTCCATGTTCAGGATCCGAAGTGGAGAAATCCTAGGCTGTCAAAGTAGAGTGCGCCAACTTAACCACTTGGCCACAGGGCCAGCCCCTGACATTGGGATCTTGATAGTGGTTGCGTTGAATTTGTAGATCACTTTGGGAAATCATCTTAATTATATTAAATCTTCCAGTCTGTGAACACAGAGTGTATTTCTATTTATTTAGATCTTTAATTTATTTAAAAAATGTTTCATATTTTTCAGTGTAAAAGTCTTTCATCATATAGTTTAAATTTGATCTTCAGTATTTTATTCTTTCTGATGCTCTGGTAATGGAATTGTTTCCTTAATTTCATTTTCAGATTGTCCATTGCTAGTGTATAGAAATACAACTGGTTTTTGTATGTTGATCTTGTATCCTGAAATTTTGCTAAACTTCTTCATTAGATCTAATAGTTTGTGTGTGTGTGTGTGTGTGTATTCTCTAGGGTTTTCTATGTATAAGGTTATTCATTTGCAAATACAGATAGATTTACTTCTTCCTGTCCAGTTTGTATACCTTTTCTTTTGTTTTCTCAAACCTAATTTCCATGGTAAGAACCTATAGTAAAATGTTGAATAGAAGTGTTTAGAGTGGACACAGTTACACTGTTCTAACTTTTAAGAAAAGCTTTTTGATGAGGTGTAGTTTTTTGTTGGTCTTGTGACTTTTCTAAAGTATTTTTACAAAGACTAGTGTCCTAGTCAGCACAATAAAGAAGAAAGAAATGAGAGAGTTTGGAAAGGAATAACTAAACTGTGTATTTGCAAAATTTATAGTTTTGTACACAGAAGAATCATTACTAAAACTAATAAGTGAATATAGCCATATTGCTGTATAAAATGTCAGTATATAAAAACAAATTCTTTATTTATGTCTGCATCAAGAATAAAAACATTGGAAAATTAAATTGAAAAACTGTTCACATTAGATAAAAATGAAAATGTGAATAAATCTAATAGATAATGTGCAAGAATTCTACATGAAAATTTACACTACTGATTTCAAGACTTAATATAAAGATACCAGTAACCAAGACAGTGTGGTATCAACATATGCTAAACACGTGGAACAAGATAAAGAGTCCAGAAATAGGCCAGCAATAAATGGCTAATTGATTTTCACAAAAAGTTGCCAAAGCAATTATTGGGGAAGAGAAAGTCTTTTCAACAAATGATGCTATTTTTCTGAATATTTTTTATGACCCTGAAGTATGTGATTTTTTTTTATTGAAAGAAACATAAAAGGTTTTTCCATAAAGAAAAGGTATATAAATATCAGTATTTAAATTATGAACTGTTGTTCTTAAGAAGAACCTTAAAATAAGTGAAGAGGCAAACTTTAAACTAGGAACTATTTGAAAGCTATTTAAATCACTAAGGACTATTGTTTAGAATACATAACAAACTCTGCAAATGGAAAATAAAAAAGACAAATAAAAAAATGGGACGTGAGCAGGCATTTCAGCAAAAAGAAAGATATAGGGAATAAACGTGAGATAATAATCAACTCATTAGTAATTATGGAAATGCCAATCTAACCCACAATGAGATAACATTCTATATCCACTTAATTTGCAAAAGTTAAGAAGTTTGAGACTACCATGTGATGTAGAGGATATGAACCAATGGGATGTCTTTTACATTGCTGCCCCAGGTGTATATATTGATACAACTACTTTGGCAAAGATTTTGGCATTATCTAGCGATCTTGAACATTCACAGAAACTCAATTCATAAGTTCAACTCCTATATATATGCTTAAGCAATACTTGGTACATGTACATCTGAAGTTGTGTACCATAGTCTTTTGCAGCCTGTCAGTAATACTGAAAATGTGGAACTACCCAGAAACCTATCAACCGAAATCGACTGTAAATCACCACCAGAAGCATTGCCTGAATCCAAAGAATGTACCCTAGGGCACAGGAGCTGTGGACTACAGCACTGCAGGCTTGGAGAACAAACAGCTTCAGGGAGAGACATTGACCAAAATTAGCTGTTCTGTAATGGGAAACAATTCACGAAGAATGTCTGAGAAGGTAGATTTCTTTAGTCACTTGAAAACAGATTCTCAAAGTTTTAGCGGAAATTCCATCTCAAGCTGAGATCCTGTTTTTTGTTTTTAAATTGTTTTTTTAAATTGGTAAAAACATGGCTGTCATTTATTTATTTTTTACTGTGGGTCTATTTACTCCTCAAAACAATCACAAGAATTATTTGTCTCATTTTGAATATGAGAAAAACTGAGGCTGAGAAAGGTTAAGTAACTCCTTTCAAGGTAAGGAAACATATTTACAGCATACCTTAGATTACAGACTGGCTCTGTGCTTATCCAGCGTTTATGTGTTTTAACTAAGCTGTCGTTGCTCGTATTTCAGTGAGTCAGTTATAACTGGGGTTTTTCTGTTGCTCAATGCATTTTAACTCTTTTGTTCAAGTAATTTCCAGCTAATTGACAGTGCCAATGAAAGCATATAGTGCGCTTGGAGATACGTTTGGAAAATATAATTGATTGGAATTAGTTCCTATCAGGATGGAACCACAAATGCAGTTGGTGGGCCCACACAGGTACCTCATTCATTGTTCACATTCACCAGTGATATAGTCCAGCTCAATTCCTCAATTGTTAACTTTCCCAAGTTCTTTCTTACTTATCTAATCTAGATCTTGGATAGTATTTTTTGGCTTCAACTGCAACATCACTTCCTTAAGGATACCTTCCCTGAGCATTCCACCTCCTCCCCTATTTAAGCCATGTCCCCATTGCACATACATAGAGCACTGTCTTTTTTATAGTGCTCATCACTCCTTTTTTTTTTTTTTTTAAATAGTTGAGTTCTTGCATGATCAGAGCAGAGAAACTACCTAGGCTGTGGACGCAGTTTTGTATTTAAATTTCAGTTATGCCACTACTCATTTCTGATCCTGGGTAAGTTACCTAAAGTCATAGTGCCTCAGTTCCCATTTGTAAAATAAGAATAATAATTGTGTCCATCACAAAGAGTACCTCATGTAATGTGTATAATACAGTGCCTGTCATATAGCTCTCAATAGTTAGTCAATGTCATTGTTATTGTTAAACAGTGCTGTCTGGTACACTTTAAGTGTTCAACGAACATTTATTTTAAAAAACTGAAGAATCCAAGTTATGACTGTATCCTGGTGATTTTTCCAGCTTACTGGATGAATTCTAACCCTTGTCAAAATTTCATTGTCTGGTCAGAGGACTGTAGGAAGAACAGAGCAGCATTTGGTTGCCATTTTGGCAAAGCATTCTAAAATTAATTACTCTTCCCTTGAGGAAATAGCACAGAGGAGTCACCCATTTGAATAAAACTCATGTCTTTATATTGTAAGAATTGAAGGAGTTAAGAAGACAGGACTGCAAGAATTTCTTGGCAGAGATAACCACAAAGGCAATGTCTCTCCCTGACCTCCTCTGGCTAGACATGGGATTCTAGTGAAATGAAGGGAGAAGACAGGGTGGGTCCCAAGGACCAAAATATGTGCCTCTGCACTGAGCATAGATGCTCTAAAAAAAAGGCTTGAAGGCATTGACTTCAAGAGATTCCTTGTCAAAGTGACTTTAATCAACTGTTGATGTTTTGGTAATTGAGTTTGCTTTTCTAGCTTTAAAAATGGCTACCATGTTCTTAGGGCCTGTATCAAGGCTCTCAGATCAAGTTCTACAAAAAAAGTTTAAAAACTAAATTTAGATTTAAAAACTAGCTTTAGATTTTATTTTATCATTTTTTTAAAGATTGGCGCCTAGGCTAACAACTGTTGCTGATCTTCCTTTTTTTTTAAATAATAAATTAAGATGATCATGACTCTGGTTGTAAACACCTTGCATTGAAGAAAACCCTAATAGAGTTTGATTTAAGTATTTTAGAGTCTGCAAAGGACCAACTGATAAGAAGTCAGTAGTTTGTGATCCTCAATACTGAGTTGGGCAAAAATAACCTTTTTTCCCAACCAGTTTTTATGTAAGAACAACCTATGATTTATTTATTTGTCAGTATTTGTCTCTGCTCTTGATCCTACAGGCCATAATCAACAAGTGAATTTGGTAAAAAGTTTGGATTTCAAGGGCAGCAATTGTTGGAAATATCACAGCACAACTACTTACAAAATGTCTTTCTTACGTATCGTTCTCAAATTATTCCAAAAATTGAGGAAGAAGGAACCCTTCCTAACACATTCTATGAAGCCCACATCGCCCTGATGTCAAAGCCAGACAGGGACAACACAAAGAAGGAAAATTACAGGCCAATGTTGCTGATGAACATAGATGCAAAAATCCCCAACAAAATATTGGCAAACTGAATACAGAAATATGTTTAAAAAGATCATACACCACGATCAAGTGAGAGTTATACCAGGGACACAGGGATGCTTCAACATCCACAAATCAATCAATGTCATACGCCACATTAACAAAATGAGGAAGGAAAACCACATGATCATCTCAATAGATGCAGAAAAAGCATATGACAAGATCCAACATCCATTTATGATAAAAAGAAAACTACTCCCAATAAAATGAGTATAGAAGGAAAGTACCTCAACATAATAAAGGCCATATATGACAAACCCACAGCCAAAATCATACTCAATGAGGAAAAACTGAAAGCCATCCCTCTGAGAACAGGAACAAGACAAGGGTGCCCATTCTCTCCACTCTTCTTCAATGTAGTACTGGATGTTTTGGCCAGAGTGATTAGGCAAGAAAAAGAAATAAAAGGAATCCAAATATGCAATGAAGAAGTGAAACTCTCACTGTTTGCAGATGACAAGATTTTATATATAGACAAACCTGAAAAATCCATGGGAAAGCTACTAGAAATAATCAACAATTATAGCAAAGTTGCAAGGTACAAAATCAACTTACAAAAATCAGTTGCATTTCTATACTCTAAAATGATCTAACAGAAAGCTATAGTAATCAAAACAGCATGATACTGGTACGAAAACAGACATACGGATCAATGGAACAGAATTGAAAGCCCAGAAATAAAACCACACATCTACAGACAACTAATCTTCAACAAAGGAGGTAAGAACATACAATGGAGAAAGGGGAGTCTCTTCAACAAATGGTGTTGGGAAAACTGGACAGCCACATGTTAAAGAACGAAAGTAGACCACTATCTTATGCCATATATAAAAATAAACTCAAAATGGATCAAAGACTTTAAGGTAAGACATGAAACCATAAAATTTCTAGAAGAAAATATTGGAAGTACACTCTTTGACATTGGTCTTAAAAGGATTTTTTCAAATACCATGTCTACTTGGACAAGGGAAACAAAAGAAAAAGAAACAAGTAGGACTTCACCAGTCTAAAGAGCTTCTACAAGGCAAGGGAAACCAGGATCAAAACAAAAAGACAACCCACCAATTGGGAGAAAATATTTGCGAATCATATATCCAACAAGGGGTTAATCTCCGTAATATATAAAGAACTCACACAACTCAAGAACAAAAATCAAACAACCTGATCAAACAATGGGCAGAGGATACGAACAGACATTTCTCCCAAAAAGATATACAGATGGCCAATAGGCACATTGATGCTCAATATCACTAATCATCAGGGAAATGCAAATCAAACCTACACTCAGATATCACCTTACACCTGTTAGAATGGCAATAATAAGCAAGACAAAAAATAACAAATGTTGGGGAGGATGTGGAGAAAAGAGAACTCTCATACACTGCTGGTGGGAATGCAAACTGGTGCAGCCACTATGGAAAACAGTAGGGAGATTTCTCAAAAAACTAAAAATAGAAATACCATATGACCCAGCTACCCCACTACTGGGTATCTATCCAAAGAACTTGAAATCAACAGTTCGAAGAGACTTGTGCACCCCTATGTTCATAGCAGCATTATTCACAATAGCCAAGACATGGAAGCAACTCAAGCATCCATCGACTGAGGATTGGATAAAGAAGATATGAGATATATATATATATATATATATATATATATACACACACACACACACACACACATACATACAACAGAATAATACTCAGCCATAAACAAGACAAAATTATCCCATTTGCGACAACGTGGATGGACCTCAAGGGTATTATGTTAAGTGAAATAAGCTAGACAGAGAAAGACTTACACTGTATGATTTTACTCATATTTGGAAGACAAATAAACGCACGGACAAGAGAACTATTTACTGTTACCAGGGGGAAGGTGGATGGGAGGTGGGAGCAAAGGGTGAAGGGGAGCACCTATATGGTGACTGAAAAATAATATGTACAGTTGATATTTCAATGTTGTAAACTATCATAACCTCAATAAAAAAATTTAAAAATGTCTTTCTTAGATGACTCTGTAATACGTCCATTGTCTCCTTTTACCTCTCCCCTTTTTTTCTCTTTTCATTTCTTTATTTCACTTTTTCTACTCCTCTTCCTTTCTCTTCTCCTTTCTTTCCTTCCATTTCTCTCTTCTCCTTTCTCTCTCCACATCCCTGTTCTTGCTCTCTCACCAAATGCTTTATAATACCTTACAGTGGCCAGCACTGAGGATGCAAAAATGAATAGATCAGAAGACTAAATCACGATATTCTAATACAAATCATTTATTTGGATAGTGAACTGGGTTTAAAGTTTCCAGTTTCCTGGAAAACTCCACAGTCAGTCATAAGAGTCAAATCTGGAAAGATTAAGTTTTTTATGTATTGGAATATGGCTTTAGCAACTGAATTAATGAAATGAGTAGACAATAGACCCCACAAAACAAGCAGGCGAACTAAGCAATAATTGAATCTTTGTGTTAAGGATTCTTTTAATAGTTTGCTTTTTCTTTTTGATATTTCTCATTGTTTCCCTCTTTCTCCTGTTTCTCCTCACTTAGTTAGCTTACATTTTCAGAATCTTTACTTTTTTGGAGATGTTTAGTGACAATTTTGAAGGTTTTCTTTAGTGATTCTCCCAAGAGAACAGTAAAATCATAGAACAAGAACAATAATAAGTTTAAAATGATTTAATCTTCTCAACAATTGTAAATAAAGGCATGTTTATTCTTCCTTTAATAGACAAAAAAACTGAAACATCAAGAGATAAAATAATGTTGTATAGTTAATCAGGGGTAGATCGTGGACTCCAAACGAAGTCTTTGGATTTTAAATCCATTTCTCTTGCTTTACTCTTTAATGCATTTCTAATTTTCCCTTTCTCCTTTCTTTCCCACTTTCTTTCTCTTTTGCCTCGATTTTTCTCCTCCCTCTCTCATTAAATCTTTACAAGCATTTATTTTTTTGGCAAGCATTGGGGATACAAAAATGAATAAGATTACAATTGTGGTAACACAAATTTTTGCATTCAAGGACCCACACTGTTGAATAAGAGTGGTGAGTGTGAGACAATGTGGCGAGTGCTGTAATGGACATTTACGGCAGTCTCTGACATTGGGAGGAGGTCACAGCACACTTTTTCAGTTTGAGGAAGTGGAGAAGCTTCCAGACAGGCAAAGTATGAAAAGGTATAGCTCATGAAAGAATATTTATATATCTTTGAGTCTATTTAAATGACTTAAATTAGTAGAACAAAATGGATTTTCACTGGTAAGCATTTCCAGCCATGTTGGGGTAAAATACATACATCTTTGGGTATTTGTGAATGTGCCACTTATATGGCCACAAGATGGACTGGCTCTTAAAACTGGATGCATAGTATTTTTCTTTTCTGATATTAAAAGTCACACATTTTATTGTAGAAAATTGAAAACAAATCAAGAAATTATGAAGAAGAAAATTAATACCAACTTTATTGTCACATGTTTGAATATGAAAAATGTTGACGTGGTTTTGTGCTTGTTTTTGCCTTCTGTAAAACTAGAAAAAATGAGGCACTCTATGGATATTTATGCATTAAGTGAAGATGTTATTATTAAGGATGAGTGCAAATTTCTTTTCAGGAAAGTCATTTGTCTCTTCAACTGAGCTGATGGAAAAAATGAATAACATGACAGAATTCATCCTCCTGGGCCTAACTCAAAATATGGAACTTCAGAAATTTTCATTTCTTGTGTTCTTAATTGTCTATTTGGTCACCCTGGCAAGCAACTTGCTTATTATGATCACTATCAGCACCAGTAAGGCCTGGGCTCCCCCATGTGCTTCTTCCTGTCTTACTCATCTCTTATGGATGGCTGCTGTTCTTCCTCCATGACCCCTAAAACGCTAGCTCACACTCTTTCTGTGAGAAAAATCATTTCTTTTAAGAGGTGTATGACAAGTCTTTGCTCTGCATCTTTTTGGTGCTGCTGAGATTATCCTTCTCACAGTTACGGCCTATGACCTCTATATGGCCATCGGCAATCCCCTGCAATATAGGGCCATCACGAGTGGACAGATGTATAGGCTTCTTGTGAGAGTGACCTGGACTGGAGCCTTTGTCCAGGCAACCATTCAGATCCTCTTCACAGTTTGGATGCCCTTCTGTGGCCCCAATGTCATAGATCACTTCATGTGTGCATTGAACCCTTTGTTGAAACTTATCTTCATGGACAGTCATACCCTTGATCTCTTTGTTGCTGCCAATCGTGGATTCATCTGCCTGTTAAATTACTCTTTTGATAGTCTCCTATGTGGTCATCTTGCACTCTCTAAGGACCTGTAGCTTGGAGGGGAGGCACAAAGCCCTCTACACCTGTGTCTCTCACATCACCATAGTCATTTTGTTATTTCTGCCCTTCATATTTGTGTATCTGCACCCAGTAACCACCTTCTCGAGCAATAAAGCTGTGGCTGTGTTTTATACCATGATAACTCCTACGTTAAACCCTTTAATCTACACACTCAGAAACGCAGAGGTGAAAAATGTTATAAAGCAGCTCTGGATCAAAAGGTGACTTCAATGGAGAAATGCTTGCAATAGCATAAAATGACTTTATTTTTCAAACGGCAAGGAGAAAATAATATAATTTCTATGGTTTGGGGGCAAGTGAACACTACATTTAAAAGTATGTTGATGTTGGCATATAAGCCCACTGAAGAAAGGCCCAGGCAGGAAATTACCGATCATTTAAAATATCCCATTTAGATTTATTTATTGCCCATTGATTGTTAAAATTAGATGTACTTTCAGAATCGGTTGGAATTCTTGTTAAAACGCACATTTCCACTATACAGCTCTAGAGATTCTAATTCAATGGGACTGTTGCAGACTGACATATCTGCATTTTAAGTAAATTATCCAGTTATTTCTAAGCAGTGATCTGTGCATACACCTTGTGCTATAGATTATGTTTGCATCCTTAGCCTATTAATGCAGGACCTTATTGAGGCATTTCCTGGGAAATATCTTTCATAGCACATGATATGAGAATTCATGAAACTTTCAATTCTTCATAAATCCTTCAATGTAACCTTACTACCTTTGCAATCGCCAAACAATAATATTGTGTTCTGTGAAAAATAGAAAGATTTTTGGTATTTATTTTCTGTCTTATCTTTCTATACTTTTTAATCTTCTGCTACATCTGGTCTGATTCTCTCTTTTTGTCTCTGTGCTTCCAAAGGGAAGATCTACCATATCTTCTTGCTGAATTATTTGGACTAAAATTCATTGTTACCGTAATCTTAAACTGGTTATTCATTTTGAGAAGAGTTTTCATGATTTTGCTATGTGAAGAAGATTTTATGTATCATTTTTATATGCACATTTTGGCGGAATGGTTGGTAGGGTTTAGTATACTACAGTGGTTAAGAGAATAGTCTAGGAGTAAAATAGTTCTGAGATCAAAACTTAGTTTTGCTGCATATAATGTAAACTCTGGAAAACCATAATCTCTTTAGGTGTGAGTTAAAGGGGAATGATCGATACCTTATAAGAATTAAATAAATAATCCTTGTAAATCTTTTATTACCAATATGTGCTCAATAGCTGTTAGCTATTATGGACCTTTATTACTGGAGTCTCTGTAACCGTATAGACCAACTCATTAATTTTTTTGAGCATTAGAAGGAATAATACATCATTTCTTTGTATTTGCTGTGAAGAATAATACTCTAATCTGACTGGTCTTGTAGAATTTGTTGGGGGCTGGAGTACTTCCCAACAGCCTTGGACATTACTGTGCACTCTTTCCTGGTTTTATGATTTCCATTAGTCTCATGCCTCCTAGGCCTTGGGGCTGATCCATTTATGGGTACAATTTTTTCCTGAAAAGCCCTGATTGAAGGGCCATAACATGATCTTATTATGAACCTGAGGTCAACACAAAAGGCGACCAGAATATGAACAGAATCAAGTGAGATTTTTGTTTAGAGGAAGTAGTGTGGAGCAGTGGTAAGAGCAGGCTTGGGAGCCAGATTCCTGGGTTTAAATGTGACCTGGGGAGGGCATTTAACCTTTCTACCCCATATTTTATTTATCTGTAAAAGAGGTAACAATAATATCTATCTCATAAAGTTTTGGGCCAATTAATTGGGTTTATATATGTTAAGTTCTTATGAAAGTCCCCAGCTCATAGTAAACATTATAAAAATGTGTTTAAAAAGAAAAAAAAATATTGATTAGTGTGGACTCAACTTTCAGTCAGGGTAGATTTTAGCTTATATCTTCTTAAACTAGCTAGAGGCAGATTCTGTGTGGATCAGGACCCCTATGGATCTTGCCTTGGTCTCTGTCTCCTTAGGTGAAAAAGAGACCTTCTTGGTTGACTAGTACTATGTCAGAAAACTTTTCCCTTGAATTTCAGCAAGGACATTATTGACTTTTAGGGTTATTATTCAGCCTGTGGAAGTCCTGTTAGCAGCAGGGTTTCGGGGAAGTGGAAGGATTTGGGTTATGGAGTCAACAGAACTAGTATTGAATTCTATCTAGTTAGGTTATATAACCCTGCATGTATTTCACAAGCTCTCAGGATCTTATTTTAATCTTAGCTCATATATACAATGAAATGGTAATACATATTTCATAGTGTTATTTTATTTATTTCTTTTTGTGAAGAAGTTTCTCCTTGAACTAACATCCATTACCAACCTTCCTCTTTTTTTGCTTGAGGAAGATTTGCCCTGAGCTAACATCTGTGCCAATCTTCCTATATGTTGTATGTGGGATGCCTCCACAGCATGGCTGATGAGCAGAGTAGGTCCATACCAGGGATCCGAACCCGTTAATCCCGGGCTGCCAAAGCAGAGCACGTGGAACTTGAACCACTCAGCCAGGGGGCTGGCCTCATAGGGTTATTTTAAGCATTAGCTGAGACACTGTATGCAAAGTATCCAGGGCAGTGCCTGTCACTCAATGTGCACTTAATAAATGTCACTATCTTTTTGCTTCCCTCACTTCTTCATCAATACCTCATTTCTGACTTTTAAAAAACTCTATGATTTATACTTTTTATTCACTCTATGTAGATATTATGTTAGGAGGTTATGAGAAACTTTCAGAATTCTGAGAGTAAAGCCCCCCAAATTAATGTAAGATAGATCAGATTCACTCTGTAAACAATTCACCTTAAAAGTGTGAATGTCTCAAAAGTTAAAATCAAGTTAAGGAAGACCCACAAATTTAATACATTTTCTAATACAAATAAGAAATCTGTAGTACAGTAATTAGTAAGTGTACTAAAACTATTGTTATTTACTAAAATTTGGCTGATACTACAAAGGCAAGCTATTGTTTTATCCCCATAAAAGCCTGGGAAATAGGTATTCTTCCTGCTTTCCAGAGGAATTAACTAAAGCTGGAAAACTTAACTAATTTATCATAAGTCACAGATCTAAAAAATGCCTCAGGTGGGATTTGAAGCCACGCAGTTGGCTTTAGGACTTGCACTCTTAAACACTGTGGTATACATCATCATAATAACACATATTGCATATAACATAACACTTTCTAGTGGAGGGAGATTAGGCAATAAATAAGTAAACATATAAAAAAAGTCTACAATGAGAGTGAAAAGTGCTTAAAAAAATGAAAGTGATGTGATAGAGTGACTCAAAAGGCAAGGGGCGACTTTAAATAGTGTGTTCAAGGAAGAGCCAAGAGCAAGAATTTATAGCATTCATCCACGTCCCAGGGTGCCAGAAAGGAGATGAAGTTTATGAGTAAAACCTCTAGAGAGGAGGTTCTGTGTGTGGGAAGGGGATTTTCATCTGACCTGGATGAGTATCTTTAACTGCTCTCTTTTCTGACTCAAAGATCACTCAGCAACCTTAACCTTATAATTATTTCAGCTCTAATTAAAATCAGGACGAAGCAAAATACCACATATGTATCTTTCCCCAGAACTTGCTTGTGCTTCCTGACAGGTGCTCTCTTTGGTCTAGTCAACAGCGCTGGTCAACATATTGCCTGTTCATGGCTTCTTTTGCTTTAATTTCCACACATATTTTCCACTATGTAAAAGCATTTGCTTAGAGGAAATGAGCTAAACTGATTGGTACAAGGAAAGCTATCAGTTTCACCAAATTTACACTCAATTAGATTACTGGCCTTTTCTTGGCTTATCAGGCTCTGCATAATTGCCCCCATTCAAACATGCATTTCTTTTACCTTATCCTGTGTCATTCTCTCCCTTGTTCACTAGCTCCAGCTGCAATGGCCTCATTTTTGCCCACGGGTCTTTAAGCTGGTTCTTCTTTATTCCACAAATGCTTTTCCTCTAAACCATCATATGGCTGGATTGCTGTCCTCACTCAGTGCACACCTCCTTACAGGTCTTCTTCTTCTTTTTTTTTTTTTAATTTTTATTTTTTTCAGATGTACATCATATTCCAAATTCTGGATACATTGCATCATGTTCACCACCCGAACGCTAATTATAGTGCATCCCCTCACATGTGACCCTAATCACCCCTTTTGCCCTCCCCCCTGCGCCCTTCCCCAATGGTAACCACCAGTCCAATCTCCAATGCTATGTGTGTGTTTTTTTTTTTTTTGTCGTTTTTATCTTCTACTTATGAGTGAGATCATATGATATTTGACTTTCTCCCTTTGACTTATTTCACTCAGCATAATACCCTCAAGGTCTGTCCATGTTGTCACAAATGGCCGGATTTCGTCATTTCTTATGGCTGAGTAGTAGTCCATCGTGTATAAATACCACATCTTCTTTAGCCATTCGTCCCTTGATGGGCACCTAGGTTGCTTCCAAGTCTTGGCTATGGTGTATAATGCCGCAATGAACACAGGGGTGCAAGTATCTTTATGCCTTTGTGTTTTCAAGTTCATTGGATAAATCCCCAGCAGTGGAATAGCTGGATCATATGGTAGATCTATCCTTAATTTTCTGAGGATACTCCAAACTGCTTTCCATAGTGGCTGCAACACTTTGCACTGCCACCAGCAGTGAATAAGGGTTCTCTTCTCTCCACACCCTCTCCAACATTTGTTGTTTCCTATCTTGTTAATTATAGCCATTCTGACCGGAGTGAGGTGATACCTCATTGTAGTTTTGATTTGCATTTCCCTGATAGCTAATGATGTTGAGCATCTTTTCATATGCCTGTTGGCCATCTGTATTTCTTCTTTGGAGAAATCTCTGTTCAGATCTTTTGCCCATTTTCTAATTGGATTGTTGGTTTTTTTGTTGTTGAGCTGTATGAGTTCTTTGTATATTTTGGATATTAACCCCTTATCTGATATGTGGTTTGCAAATACCTTCTCCAATTGTTAGGTTGTCTTTTCATTTTGTTGATGGTTTCCTTTGCTGTGCAGAAACTTTTTAGTTCGATGTAGTCCCATTTGTTCATTTTATCTTTTGTTTCCCTTGCCTGATCTGACATGGGACTTGAAAATATGCTGCTCAGACCAGTGTCATAGAGCGTACTGCCTATGTTTTCTTCCAGAAGTCTCATGGTTTCGGGTCTTCCATTCACGTCTTTAATCCATTTTGAGTTGATTTTTGTGCATGGTGTAAGGGAATGGTCTACTTTCATTCTTTTGCATGTGGCTGTCCAGTTTTCCCAACACCATTTATTGAAGAGACTCTCCTTTCTCCATCGTATGCTCTTGGCTCTCTTGTCGAATATTAGCTGTCCATAAACGTGTGGGTTTACTTCTGGGCTCTCAATTTTGTTCCATTGATCTGTGTGTCTGTTTTTGTGCCAGTACCATGCAGTTTTGGTTACTATGGCTTTGTAGTATAATTTGAAATCGGGGAGTGTGATACCTCCAGCTTCCTTCTTTTATCTCAGGAATCCTTTGGCTATTCGGGGTCTTTTGTTGTTCCATATAAATTTTAGGATTCTTTGTTCTATTTCTGTAAAAAATGTTGTTGGAACTTTGATAGGGATTGCGTTGAATCTATAGATTGCTTTAGGAAGTAAGGACATTTTAACGATGTTAATTCTTCCAATCCAAGAGCACGGAATATCTTTCCATTGCTTTGTGTCTTCTTCGATTTCTTTCAACAATGTTTTGTAGTTTTCGGTGTACAGATCTTTCAACTCTTTCGTTAAGGTTATTCCTAGGTGTTTTATTATTTTTGTTGCAATTGTAAATGGGATTGTATTCTTAATTTCTCTTTCTGCTACTTCGTTGTTAGTGTATAGAAATGCAACCAATTTTTCTACATTGATTTTGTATCCCGCAACTTGACTGTATTCCTTTATTATTTCTAAAAGTTTTTTAGCAGACTCTTCAGGGTTTTCTAGATATAAAATCATGTCATCTGCAAAGAGTGACAGTTTCACTTCTTCTTTTCCAATGTGGATCCCTTTTATTTCTTTTTCTTGTCTGATTGCTCTGGCTAGGACTTCCAATACTATGTTAAATAAGAGTGGTGACAGTGGGCATCCTTGTCTGGTTCCTGTTCTTAGAGGGATAGCTTTTAGTTTTTCTCCATTGAGAATGATATTTGCTGTGGGTTTGTCATATATGGCCTTTATTATGTTGAGGTATTTTCCTTCTATACCCAATTTATTTAGAGTTTTTATCATAAATGGATGCTGTATCTTAAATGCTTTCTCTGCATCTATTGAGATGATCATGTGATTTTTATTCTTCATTTTGTTAATGTGGTGTATCACGTTGATAGATTTGTGGATGTTGAACCATCCCTGCATCCCCGAATGAAACCCACTTGATCGTGATGTATGATCTTTTTAATGTATTGTTGTATTCGATTTGCTAGTATTTTGTTGAGGATTTTTGCATCGATGTTCATCAGTGATATTGGCCTGTAATTTTCTTTTTTTGTGTTGTCCTTGTCTGGTTTTGGTATCAGGATAATGTTTGCTTCAAGAAGGAATTAGGAAGCCTCCCCTCCTCTTCAACTTTTTGGAAGAGTTTGACAAGGATACGTATTAATTCTTCTTTGAATGTTTGGTAGAATTCACCAGGGAAGCCATCTTGTCCTGGACTTTTATTTTTTGGGAGGTTTTTAATTGCTGTTTTGATCTCCTTACTGGTGATCAGTCTATTCAAATTTTCTACATCTTCTTGGTCCAGTTTTGGAAGGTTGTATGTTTCTAAGAATTTATCCATTTCTTCTAGATTATTCAATTTTTTGGCGTATAGCTTTTCATAGTATTCTCTTATTATCTTTTGTATTTCTGAGGTGTCCATTGTAATCGCTCCTCTTTCGTTTCTGATTTTATTTATTTGAGCCTTCCCTCTTGTTTTCTTGGTGAGTCTAGCTAAAGGTTTGTCAGTTTTGTTTATCTTTTCGAAGAACCAGCTCTTGGTTTCATTAATTTTTTCTATTGATTTTTTAGTCTCTATTTCGTTTATTTCTGCTCTGATTTTTATTATTTCCTTCCCTCTGCTGATTTTGGGCTTTGTGTGTTGTTCTTTTTCCAGTACCTTTAGGTGCACTTTTATATTGTCTATTTGGGATTTTTCTTCTTTGTTGAGGTACACCTGAATTGCTATAAAGTTCCCTCATAGAAACGCTGTTGCTGTATCCCACAGATTTTGGCATGTCGTGTTTTCATTTTCATTTGTCTCCAGGAATTTTTTAATTTCTTCTTTGATTTCTTCATTGACCCAATCATTGTTCAGTAGCATTTTGTTCAATCTCCACGTTTTTGTGGATTTTCTGGTTTTCTTTCTGTAGTTGATTTCCAGTTTCATACCTTTGTGGTCAGAAAAGATGCATGGTATTATCTCGATCTTAAATTTATTGAGACTTGTTTTGTGGCCTAATATGTGATCAATCCTGGAGAATGTTCCATGGGCATTTGAAAAGAATGTGTAATCTGTGGTTTTTGGATGGAATGTTCTGTATATATCTACTAAGTCCATCTGGTCTTACGTGTCCTTTAAGGTGAGTGTTTCCTTATTGATCTTCTGTTTGGATGATCTATCCATGGGTGTAAGTGGAGTGTTAAAGTCCCCTACTATTATTGTGTTACTGTCTATTTCTCCTCTTATGTCTGTTAATAATTGCTTTATATATTTAGTTGCTCCTATGTTGGGTGTGTAGATATTTACAAGTGTTATATTTTCTTGTTGGATTGTTCTCTTTATCATTATGTAGTGCCCGTCTTTGTCTCTTATTACAGTTTTTGATTTAAAGTCTATTTTGTCTGATATAAGTATTGCTACCCCCGCTTTCTTTTCTTTGCCATTTACGTGGAATGTCTTTTTCCATCCTTTCACTTTCAGTTTGTGAGTGTCTGTAGGTCTGAAGTGTGTCTCTTGTATGCAGCATATACAACGATCTTGTTTTTTTAATCCAGTTGGCCACCCTGTGGCATTTGGTTGGAGCATTTAATCCATTGACATTCAAAGTAGCTATTGATAAATATGTATTTATTGCCATTTTGTCACTTTTTCTTTTTTTTGGGTGTTTTAGTAGTTCTTCTCAGTTCCTTTCTTTTTCTCTTGCTCTCTTCACTTGTGGTTTGATGGCTATCTTTAGTAATATGTTTGATTTCTTTTGTCTTACTTTTTTCCTGCTTATTATAGGTTTCTGGTGTGTGGTTACCAGGAGGATCCTATTTAATATACTATGTGTATAACAGTCTATATTGAGTAGATAGCCTCTTTAGCTTGACCTCTTTCTAAAAGCTCTACTTTTTCACTCCCCTCCTCCCACATTATATGTTTTTCACATCATATATAGTCTTTTGTTTAGTGTGTGTCTATCCATTACCCTCTTATCATTGAAATAGGTAATTCTAGTACATTTATCTTTTAACCTTCATATTACCTTCACAGGTAGTTGATCTGCTGCCTTTACTATACTTTTACCTTACAAGTGATTTTCTTGCCTGTTTTTTCTTGTTGTTGTTTTGGGTTTTTTGATAATTTTTTTTCTTTTATCTCTATTTGTGGTCATTACTTTCCCACTTAAATAAGTCCCTTCAGCATTTCTTGTAGAACTGGTTTCTTAGTGATAAACTCCTTTAATTTTTGCTTGTCTGGGAAGCTCTTTATGTCTCCTTCCATTCTGAATGATAGCCTTGATGGATAGAGTATTCTTGGTTGTAGGTTTTTTCCTTTTAGCACTTCAAATATGTCATGCCATTCTCTTCTTGCCTGTAGGGTCTCAGCTGAGAAGTCTGCAGACAGCCTGATGGGCTTCCCTTTATATGTCACTTGTGGCCTTTCTCTTGCTGCTTTTAGGATTCTCTCTTTGTCTTTAATTTTAGACATTTTGATTATAATATGTCTTGGTGTGGGCCTCTTTGGGCTTCTCTTGTTTGGAGCTCTCTGTGCTTCCTGAACTTGGATGTCTGTTTCCTTCCTCAGGTGAGGAAAATTTTCCTCTATTATTTTGACAAATATATTTTCTGCCCCTTTGTCTCTCTCTTCTCCTTCTGGGGCCCCTAATATCCGAATGTTAGCATGCTTGATATTGTCCCAGAGTTCCCTTACACTGTTCTCATTCTGTCTAATTCTTTTTTCTCTTTTCTGTTCTGCTTGGGTGATTTCCTCTAATCTTTTGTCTAGCTCACTGATCCGTTCTTCTGCTTCCTCTACTCTGCTACTGAGTCCCTCTAGTGAATTTCTCATTTCAAGTATTGTATTCTTCATTTCTGATTGGTTCTTTTTTATATCTTCCAATTCTTTGCTGATGTGCTCACTGTGTTCATCCATTCTTCTCTGCATATCTGTGAGCATCCTCATTATATTTTATTTGAATTCCTTGTCAAGGAGGTTGCTAGTTTCTGTTTCACTTAGTTCTTTGTCTGGTGTTTTGTAGTGTTCCCTTGTTGGAAAGTATTCCTTTGCCTCCTCATTATGCCTCTTTTTCTGTGCTATTTTCTTTGTACTAGGTGAGTCGGCTATGTCTCCTGATCTTGGAGAAGTGGCCTTGTGTATGAGATGCCTTATGAGGCCCAACAGTGTGCTTCCCTCTCGTCACCAGACCATAAGAACCAGGAGTGACCCCTTTGTGGGCTATTTGTGTTCTTCTGCTGTGGCAGGGTTCCTCCCACTGACAGTCTCCAGGGAGTCTGATCTTTCCTTCCCTGGCCAGCTGCTTGTAAATCCGGTTTGGAGGGGCCTCAGCATTGTTGGCTACAAAGTCAATTAGCACACTCTTATTGCAAGTGTCCTCTTAATTGGGTTGGTACCCAGTGTAGCTGGTAGCTAGGCTCAGGGGCATAGAGTTGTGATAGGCCTGAGGACAACAAGGCTGATGTCAGTTCTCTTAGGAGCACAGCTGAGTGGGGCTAGCCCTTGGCATGGAGGCACTCAGTTGTTTCAGGCTTTGGACGGTGGGGCTGATCCTTTTTATGGCTATTTGTGAAGCACAAGTCTTCTGCTGCTGATAAGCCTCACCCTTCTCTGGACCACATACACTGTCAACACAGTCCTGGTCTGTGCACACTTCTCAACCCCCTGGATCGTACCCCTCTGCCACACTGCAGAGGCCCCCACCTCTGCCCCAATGCCCCCCACAGTTCACCTGGTCCTCACACAAGCCCTGCCCCACAGACGCAGACACCCTTGCCTGCCTGTAGAGGATCAAGACACTCAGTCAATGCAGGCTGAAAAGTAACCTCAGGGCTTGCTGTTAGGTGGGGACAATCCCTAGGGCGGGTTGCCTGCCCTGGCTGAACTGGATTAAATCTGTGCTCTAGTGGGTGTGGCAGACCCCTGGGCTAACAGCCCAAGGGACGCACCTCAATGGCCCCCACCAGTGTCCATATCAGCACCTCTGGACCAGCTCAGAACAACGGCCCCAACCAATGTCTCAGTCTCAGGAGAGGATCCTCCTCTCACCAAGATGCCCCCAGGGCCCACCAGGTGAGTCTTGTTTCACCAAAGGACAGTCAGCCTTCTCTCTGGTGATTTTAGGTTGCTGCAATGAGTGAGTTTGTGCGTGGGCCCTTTAAGACCTGGATCTTTTCGGCTTTAGGCGGATAGCTTTTCTGGGGTGTCCTCGCTGCAGTTAATAGCCAGCAAAGCCAGATAGTAAGACCCCCATCCCAGTTGGGCTGAGTCCGAAGGATGGTTATAGCAGTATTGCCCCCACTCTGGACCTCACTCCTCCAGGGAGGGCTGCGTACCTTAGGTTGGCTCCCGCCTGGCCAGCTGAGAAGCTCTGCTGCTCCCAAAGGTGGCTTTTTTCCTCTCCGGCCAGAGTTACTGCCTCTTCTGCTTTTGTCAGGACTGTCCCTTGTTGTGGGGTTTCTTTTTATCCAGTTTTCAGTTTTCAATCCAGGGTGATTCTTCCCAAAATTGTTGTAACCTGGTTGTGAAGAGGCAAGTTCAACGTCTGCTCACAGCGCCATCTTGATGAGAACCCTTACAAGTCTTCTTTAACCACACATATAAAGCCGTTCTCCATCTCCCTGAGTTACCCTCTATCACATCACTCTATTACAGTTTCTCTATGGGATCTTCACCATCTGATCATCTGATGTATTTGTTTAATCTCTCTCTCTTCCAACTAGAATGTAAACTACATGAAAATTAGACGCATTGGCTGTCTTGTTCACTACTGCATTTCCAGCACCTAGAACAGACTTGGCACAGAGCGATGCTTAATCAATATTCATGGAATAAAAGGTCATCATCTCCACTTAACCTTCTTAAGAGTAAGTGTGTCTTTATTTATTTATTTTTTATTGTGGTAACAGTAGTAAATGAATTTTAAAAAGGGACTTTTGTTAACTGGAAGCTTCTGAAATCGATGACTTTCCATTCTTGGTGATAAATTGAAATGGAGAATTGTAGGTCAGCTTAGTATATCAGCCAGGATTCTTAACTGATGACACAGAATCCCTGTAGCTAGTTTAAGTAGAAGGGATACACGATGTGCAATTAAACAGCTTAAGAAGAGTGGGGATCACCAATTCTAGGCTGAGCAATGGGGAAAACTTGCAGAAGCACACCTGATGGACTTGCGTGCTAAGGAGCTGCTGCTATAACCAAGATCATGCTGCCTCTGACTAAACTACAAAGGTGCCACCACATTCCTGACCTCAGAACCACTCTGATTTTCAGGACCACCTAACCTCAGATAACTAATATCCACTCAAAGACCTGGTTGTCAGAACCCAAGTCACATGCATGCACCCAAGTGCCAGGGGCATAGGGAAATGTAGTTCTTTGGATTTCATACTGGGAAACTGGGTATATACTTAGGAAACTAACAACATGTGCAGGATACCTTTAAGAGATTTATGGGCAGCCACACACTCTTGTTATTCACTATGATTGGGGATGGGATCTCATAAAATCGGTTTCACTTATCCATAGATAGCTTGTCATTTCCACAAAATTTAAGGGTGTCCCAGTCTCTGTCTTATACGTAGGAAGAAAAACAGAAACAAAGAACCACAAAAAAGCTGAGAACAGGAAAACTCTTGATACTGTGGAGAATTATTCATATATTCATTTACTTTTCCTGAATACCTGCGATGCTTGTAATTGTGGTTAGTGCTGAAAAGGAAACACAAATGACCAGAAGAGTCCTTAACCTCTGGCACTATCATAGTCTAGCTTACCGTTTGGCAGCTTTTCTCAAGTAACGATTCTATCTTAATTTTGAGATGTTTATTAGAAGGAAGTTTCCCCAATGAAAAAAAAAATGCCTGTCTTACTTTACTGACTCTGATCTGTTTTTTAAAACCACTTTGATCCATGTGTTATTTAGAATTGGTTGTTTATTCCTTAAGTTGATGAGGTTTTCCAGATATCTTTCTATAATTGATTTCCAGTTTAATTCCACTGTAGTCTGAGAGTAGGCATTGTATGATTTCTATTCTTTTAAATTTATTAAGGTGTGTTTTACAGTACAGAATGTTTTCTGTCTTGGTGAATGTTCTATGTGAGCTTGAGAAAAATGTGTATTCTGCTGTCGCTGGATGAAGTAGTCTATGGTTGCAATCATGTTCAGTTGATTGATGATGTTATTGAGTTTAGCTATGTCCTTATTGAGTTTATGTCTGCTGAATCTGTCCCTTTCTGATAATGGAATTTGAAGTCTTCAACTATAATAGTGAATTCACTATTTCTCCTTGCAGTTTTATAAATTTTTCCCCTAATATATTGTGATGCTCTGTTTTTAGGTGCATATACAGTATGGATTTCCATTTCTTCTTGGAGAATTGACCAATTTGTCCTTATGTAATGTTCTTCTTATCCCTGATGATAACTTTCCTTGCTTTGAAGTCTACTTTGTCTGAAATTAATATAGCTTTCCACTGTGTTTTGATTAGTGTTAGTGTGGTGTATCTTCATCCATCCATTTACTTTCAGTGTGTATGTGTCTTTATATATAATGTGAATTTCTTGTAGACAAAATATAGAGGGATCATATTTTTGATCTACTCTGACAATATCTGTATTTTAACTGGTTCATTCAGACCATTGATATTCAAAGTGATTAATTATATAATTGGGTTAATATCTATCATATTTGTTGCCCTTGTCTTTTGTTCTTATTTTTGTATTCCACTCTTGTTCTGTATTTTGTAGCTTTAAGTGAGCATTTTATATGATTCTTTATTTTCTCCATTGTTCACATATCAGTTACTTTATTTTATTTTTTTTAATGATTGTCCTAGTGTTTGCAATATACATTTAAAACTAAGTCCAATTTCAAAGAACACTACTCCATGTCATGGGTAGTGCACCTATATTGTTATAACAAAATACTCATAATTCCTATCTCCAGTCCCTTGTATTATTACTGACATTCATTTCACTTATACATAAACATACATAGTTGAATACGTTGTTGCTATTATTATTTTGAACAAACTGCTTTCTGTTAGATCAGTTAAGAATAAGAAAGTAAACGTTTTTATTTAACTTCACTTATTCATTCTCCAGTGTTCTTTGTTTACGTAGATCTGAGTTTCTGACCTGTATGATTTTCTTTCTCTCAGAAGAACTTGTTTAACATTTCTTGCAGGAAGATCTACTTGTGATAAATTCAGTTAATTTTTCATTCTCTAAGAAAATCTTTCTTTTTCCTTTCTGTGTATAATGTGATGATTTACTATACGTATGTGTTATGACATTATTATCACAACCAAGTTAATTAGCTTAACCATCACCTCACAGTTACCATTTTTTGTGCATGTGGTGAGGACACTTATGATGTACTCTCTTTGCAAATTCCTTGTATACAATACAGTATTATTAACTATAGTCACCATGTTGTACATTAGATCCTCAGAACTTACCTTATTCGTGTTTGTATCCTTTGACCAACATCTCCCCATTTCTGTGGCAACCACCATTCTACTCGCTGATCCTATGAGTCTGGCTACTTTTCTCCTTCACTTTTAAAGGATAATTTCACAGGGTACAGAATCTTCGGTTGCTTTTTATATCTCTCTCAACTCTTTGTTTCACTCCGTTAATTTCTTGCGTGCATGCTTTCTGAGAAGTTGGATGCAATTCTTTTCTTTGCTCCTTGTTGTGGTGGTCTCAGCCTATTGATAGTGATTGAAAGTGATGATTCACCAGGCCCATATTACTTGTAGCAAGTCCCCATGGACATTTGCCCCCCTGAGACCAATGTTGTGGCTAGACTGGCCTTTGTGGTTTTTATGATGACTGTAGGACACAAATCAGCAAAAACCATCAGGGAACTTTGAGAAACAAGATGTATTACTCACTGGTCCTGGAGGGATCTTGGCACACGCAGGGGCCATAGAGCAGGGTCAGAGGTAGAGAAAAAGAGTGCAGTCCTGGGGCTCTGCCTTTCTTAGGGTCTGAGGATGGGTATCTAGGCTATTGTGGGTTCACTCTTTATTTGCCAATTTAAAGCATAATAGTGGGAATTAGGGCATAGGAAGGAAGAAGTGGGGTGTTCAAGTTGGCAGTTATCTAGATTAGCCAGGGCTTTCTGAAAGAGGGAACTTCATAGGTAGAGGTGGCCTAATTTCTTATCTGGTTGTTTTGCTAGTAGCTGTGTCATATAACTGACAATATGTTTATTCAAGATGAATGTCTTTTGAAATGAATGCCTTGGCAATCAAATCTTAATTACAAGCACTTACATTACAATCAAAGAGCTTAATCTCAGGAGTTTACACTTCTCTCCTCTACAGGTAAGATATTTTTTCCTCTGGCTTCTTTCAAGATTTTAAAATTTTTGATTTTTTGAAGTTTGAATATGATACATTCTGGTATAGCTTTTAGTTTGTTTGTTTTGTCATTTATCTTATGAGTTGTTCTCTGAGCTTCTAGGATCCATGGTTTTGTGTCTGACATTAGTTTGGGGGAAATTCTCAGTCATTATTGCTTTGAATATGGCTTCTGTTCCTTTCACTCTTTCTCTTTTTTCTGGTATTCACATTACATGTATATCTTTTATAGTTGTCCCACAGGTTTTGGATATTTTATTCTGCTTTTTTCTTTAGACCTTTTTTCTCTTTGATTTGCAGTTTTGGAAATATCTATGATCATATCCTCAGGCTCAGAGACTCTTTCCTCAGCCATGTCCAGTCTACTAATGAGCCAATCATAAGCATTCTTGATTTATGTCACAGTGTTTTTGATCTCTAGCATTTCTTTTCAATTCTTAAAATTTCTATCTCTTCTTATGTTATTCACCTGTTCCTACTTGTCTACTTTTTCCTCTTAGCATATTAATCATAGTTTAAAAAGTTTCCTGCTCTAATAACATTTCTTCCAATATCTGACTCTAGCTCGGATGGTTCTTCAGTCTCTTCAAACCATGCTTTCTGCCTTTAGTATGCATTGTAATTTGTTGTAGAAATGTGGAGATGATGTACTGGATGAAAAAAACTGTGCTAAATACACCTTTAATAATGTAGTAGGAAGGTGTTACACAAGGGGAGTGTTCCATAGTTCTCTGACAAAGTCTCAGTCTTTGGAGAGCCTGTGTCCTTGGACTGCGTAGCTCAGCAGTGCTTCTCAGGTCCTCTCCAGTCCCCACTTAGGTGGGACAAGATGACTAGAGGAGACCAGAGTTGGGTGTTTCATTTCTTCCAGGTAGGTTAGGCTCTGATAAAATTCCAGCAGATTAGGCTGTGGTAAAATAGTTTCTCCTGAGGGCAGGTCTTGTTAAGAACAGAAGGCTCTGAAGTATTTAAAAGATTTCTTTTTGCTCTCCCTGCCAGAAGCATGAGGGTATTTTTCTCCTATATTCTCTGTGTCGAGTTGGTTGAGATCCCAGAGTTAAAACTCACAAACATGTGGAAGCCCTCATATGACTGGGTCCCCCCAGAGTTTTTCTCTTTTGGTCTTGTCCACACCAAGCCTCTGGCAATCCATCAATTACAGTTCAGGTTTTCCTACCTGGGCACTGGTTCCCATGGGGGTTTCTGTTCATAGGTTTCTGCTCTGGGAAGTTGTGATTCTCTGTAATGGTCTGTCTCTCCAATTTAGGAACAGAGGTTTTCTCTGTAACCCCATTTCTCTGACCAAGAGAATTAATTCTGAGAATTCTCAGATCAAGGTAATTAATTCAGCTTCCTACTTATTGTTAGGAGGTTATAATGATTTCTACTATTTGTTGTTAGGAGGGAGTAATGATTTCTAAGTTCCTTACGTGCCAAACTGGAACTAGAAGCCCCCTTACTCTCCTCATGAAAGAATTTAAGATGAAATCCAAATTTCTTACCAAGAGCTGTACTGCCCAGCAGAGTTTGGTTCCTGTGCATCTCTTAAACTTCAGTTCTGTCCTTTCCGTTTCCTGTGCCCCTTCAGGCACAGTGACTTTTCAAGTGCCATGAACTTGCCAAGCTCTTTTCAGTGTTGGAGCTTTTCACATGTAACAGTGCTTCCCATGGTAACAACTTGTCATCCTTTGGATTTCGGCTTAAAAATCACCTTTTAAAAAGGTCTTCCCTAGTTACCTTATGCACAGTAGTATCTCCTTCTGATTTTCTGTCATGGTATCCTGTTGTCTTATTAGCAGCAATCACAGTTTATAATTACTTTATTAAGTTGGTTCCCTTTTTATTGTCTGACTTTATTCCAAGAGTATGATAAATGCAGGCAGAATTCTTATCCTGATTTTTTTCCTATTTTATTAACTACTTTATACACAGCTCATAGCACAGAACCTGGCATAAAATAGATGATCAAATTTTAAAAAAGCAATTGGATAAATAATTAATTATTACAACTAGATCAGAGATAAAATTTAACATATACAACCTCACCACTCTTATAGGCAGAAAAAAATTAAATATTAGATAAAAGGAAAGAAAACCTTGCTATGGCAAGGTGGGGAAATGAGTGACAAATTAATCTTCTTTAGACTAAAATGACAGGGCTGATATTTTAGCCTTGGCTGGCAATATTTCCATAACAGTTTTGAGGCTATCTTTTTTCTCCTTGTTACATTCTACTTACCATCATTATGTGATTGGTCTAACAGGTTTTTCTCTCTTTTTTAATATAGGTGTTCTCTTAAAATTTTGTGGAAAATCTCAGTGAATTAAATTAGGCAACAATCGGTCCTGGACACATTCCAATTGCAGACTCAATAATTAATATCATTAGAGAGTATAAAGTCTTCTTGATCTTTGCCTGTCTTGGTTAGAAGATGCTCTGCTCTTAAGTACTGATATAATAATTTCAGGAGATGCTTTATTAGGCTTAAAGTACAAGAAAGTTCTCTCGAATGTCAAGTACAACTATTTGGCCATATCCACACGGTAGAGTGAGATGGACTAAACCTCTGAATGATAGTTATTCTTTATTGATGCTACTGGAAAAGAAAGTACTCAAAAAATTTTCCCGGTAAATAGCTACTTGCTGTCTTCTTCTGCAGACATACGATTTACTTGCGTTTTTGATAAATTATCCTAATGGGAAAATTTTATTTTACTTGTATCATGCTTTCTTTGAAATATAGCTACATGGCAAGTAGTAATTTTCTGAAATCTTTACAAGAATCCATGGAGAAAATTGATAGACTAAGGCATGTGAAATAAAATATCTTCAAGAAATAATGCACTTTTTTGCCCTCTGTGGGGAAAGTAGATGGAAGGTCTATTTCCAGCTCTTTATGAGTAAAGTTAAAATTTCTCCTTCAAATTGTGAACCAGTTTCTGAAAGGTAAGACTTTAATAGTTCAGAGTGCAAACCAGGCTGTGTAGTTGTGTGAATTTCTTTATTACATAGGAAATTATAATGTTTGAATTTATAAGAATTGAAAAGTTTAAAAACCTTCTGCTGGTATATACAGGGACTTTGAAGTAAATCAAACTTAGATTCCAACTCCAGTTCTGTCACTTAAAAATAAGTAACTTTGGAAAAATTAATTCTATTCTAAGCCTCAATGTTTTCCACCAAAAAATGGGGATAATGATTCTTGTTATTGTAAACATGAAAAATTATACATTTAATGTAACTTTATATATGTATATGTTTATGTGTATATGTATTTGTGAGTTTATATACTTATATATGTATGTATAGATATAACATGTATGTATGAATGGACATAGTATCTAATACATAGTTTTGCATAACAAATTAAATAGGTGTTCTTTCCATATTAATATTTCCTTTCATTAAAATGTTTTTGTCTATATCAATGGAAACAATGGAATAAAAATATTTGTTTTCTCATCTTTTTATTTTTGCATTGCAGGAGGATATACACTTATGATTGATGCTGATATGCTTACTTTGTAGCTTCTGATATTTTATTAAAAAAATGAAGATTGATTATCCATGTTGATCCAAGAACTGTGTTACATATGCCTTCATTTTTTTAGCTTATTAAATGTTCACAAAAACTCACTAAGTACCTATCATAATTTAATTTTACAAACATGCAAATTATGACTCAGAGTGATGACTGTTACTTTTTTGAAGGTATTAAAGGTAGATTTAGAAAAATAAAATTTACCGTTTTTGAAATATCCTTTGCAATAAGGTATGACATATATATTTTATAAAACATCAGTTCTGTAGACATTAGAGTAACACAAAATTATTTATGCACATATATTAATGATGGGATTTATGTAAAAATCCAGTACAATAAGACTTTTTGGCTTTCATGGCAAAAAAACTCAATCTCTTGAGTAGGGAGAGACATTTATAAGCAGATGTAGTAGTCAATTAGCTAAATAGAGACTTCCTCAAGGGTAGTTCAATATCATGGAAAATTGGTGGAAAAAATTGGAAAGTTACTGGTCAAGATTTATATGATATTTCTCATGAATAGATTAAAAAATTCTTTAAATGTAGTCAGCAGCCATCTTATAACTTCAAGAGGCATACTTACGTGGAAAAGTAAGAGACTGATGGTGAAAAGGTGCTTCCTCAGTCACCACCACCATTTCTATCTTCTGATAACATAACCCCTGACTTAGACCCTGAGCATCGATGAATCAGTGGATGCTCTGTGATGCTGGGAGTCTACCTTATCTGAAAGGAATGACACAATGTAAGTATTCTGTAAACACTTGTCAATGAATGAATAAGTAAAGATTAAACTTACAATACACCTCTCCAGAATATTTCCCATTATTTTAGAGGTAAACTGCTTCTGATCTCTGAAATTAGCATCTACAAAAGAATTGATGGAGCTAAAGAGACAGAAAAGCACTTTGGATAGCTGGGGAAGACTATGAAGTCTTGAGCAGAATGATTATGGAGAATTATAAGATGTGACTTTGGGGAGGTAGCCTGGTTCCAAGTAATCCAAGGAACTGTAGGTCAAGTATCCCAGGAGATTGGATTTTATTGATTATGTGAGAGAAATGCACTGTAGGGGTTTTGAAAAGGGAAGTGATATGATTTAAATAAGACATAAAGAAGAATATTTGGGCTGCTTCATGAGAATAAACCATTGAAGGCCAGAACAAAAGCAGAGAGAACTTGCAAGAGGCTACTACAGCGGACCAGGAAGGCAATGGGTGTTGTGGTAATTATCAATTTTGCAACATATTTTAAAGAAAGAGTCAGCAGGACTTATTAAATTTTTTTATAAATAAATTGAGTGAATAAGGGAGTGCAGAATACTATCAGATTTAAATTCTGAACAATAACATGGAAGGTGGTACCATTTAATTAAATAGGAAACACCTAGGAAGGAATAGATTTATTATAGTATATTAAAAATTTAGCTTTACAAATGCTAAATTGACATCTAATTGGAGATATCAGTTAGTTTCATATACAGCTTTGAAAATTAGGAGAGAGATAGAGGCAGAAGTCATACAATTTTGGAAAGCTTTAGCATTTATAATTCAGGAAAGGCAGGAAGATCTGAGTAAAGACACTAAGAAGATTTCAGGGATTTGGTAGAAAATCTGGGGCAGTGATTATTATGGGTCATATGCTATGTCAGAAGACACAATTATGATTCCATTGAATCCTCCCAAAATTCATATGTTGACATCCTAACCCCCAGTACCTCAGAATGTGACCTTGTTTGGGCATAGGGTCTTTACAGAGGTAATAAAGTACAAATAAGATCGTTAGGGTGGGCATGAATCCAACATGACTAGTAATTTTATCAAAAGAGGAAATCTGGATGCTTACAGGGAGAATACCATATGAACATAAATATGGTCATCAACAAGCCAAGGAACAGGTCCTTCCCTTCCAATTTTTAGAAGGAATCAACACTGTCAACACCTTGAATTTGAATTCCTAACATCCAGAATGGTGAGATGATAAGTTTCTATTGTTTAAGCCATCCAGTTTATGCTTCTTTGTTATGGTAGCTCTAGCAAACTAATACAGATTTTGTGCTGAGAAGTGGAGGTGCTGCTGTAATATATTTCAAAAAATGTGGAACTGGCTTTGGGATTGATTAATGGGTAGATGTTGTAGAAAAAACCTATGCCTTGTGAGAATGTTGGTAGAAATATGGGCATTGAAAGTTGATTCTAGTGAGGGCTCAGGAAGGAAATAGGAATGCTATAGAAAAAATATTTGTCCTCTGAAAGAATACATATATCATCATGAACATAATGTTGCTAGAAATTGAATATTAAAGCTGAAGTCTCAAGCGGAAATGAATATCTCTTTGGAAACTGGAGGAAGGGCAATTATTGTTATAGAGTGGAAGCTCTAGCAACTAATACAGTGATCTTTGGTCTATAGCCTTCCATTCATAATTCGCACTACTGACTTTGAATATGTAAATTATCTTGAGTTCTCAGTCTAACACTTTTGTGACTTTACACATAGTTCATCGTTTAACGAATTCCCTTCCCCTTCTCTCTTGTTCTCTCACTTTTCCCTTAAAGCTCTGCGGAAGTACTGCTTCCTCTGGGAAGCACTCCTAGATCCTAGCTTGATTTAGATGTTCCTTAGTACAACACAAATATATTTACAATGATATTTACTAATTTGATCTTTAATTGTCTGATCCCCTGGTTATACATGAAATCACTGAGAGTAGGGAACCAATCCTATTCAATATGGTAATACCAATATTTACGGCAGGTTGTTTGACACAAACACACCCTCCATAGATATTTTTTTGATTGGAGATTAAACAAAAGGTTAAATTTAAAATACTTTTAAAGATTTTTTTCTTGTTTTACAGGTAAACTAATATCTGAAATCAGCACTTAAAAAAGAATAGATGGAACCAGAGAACAATGTGACTTACTTTGTCCTCTTGGGCCTCACACAGAATCCAAAGGAGCAGAAAGTTCTTTTTGTTATGTTTTTGCTCTTCTACATTTTGACCATGGTGGGCAACATGCTTATTGTGGTGACTGTAACTTTTAGTAGGACCCTGGGCTCACCCATGTACTTCTTTCTTGCCAGTCTATCATTTATGGATTCCATTTATTCTTCAGTCATTTCCCCCAAATTGATTTCAGACTTGTTCTTTGGGGAAAATACCCTATCCTTCAGATTTTGTATGGCCCAGCTGTTTACAGAGCACTTTTTTGGTGGATCAGAGGTCTTTCTTCTGTTGGTGATGGCCTATGACCGCTATGTGGCCATCTGTAAGCCCTCGCATTATTTGGTTATCATGAGGCAATGGGTGTGTGTCGTATTACTGGTAGTGTCCTGGGTTGGAGGTTTTCTTCACTCAGTAATTCAACTTAGCACTATTTACGGGCTCCCATTTTGTGGGCCCAATGTCATTGATCACTTTATCTGTGACATGTACCCCTTACTGAAACTTGTCTGTACTGACACCCGTGTCGTTGGCCTCTTAGTGGTGGCCAATGGAGGACTGATTTGCACTATTGTGTTTCTGCTCTTACTCATCTCTTATGGTGTCGTCTTGTGCTCTCTAAAGAATCTTAGTCAGGAAGGGAGGCGGAAAGCCCTCCAGACCTGTGGTTCCCACATCACTGTGGTTGTCTTCTTCTTTGTTCCCTGTATTTTCATCTATGCAAGACCTGCAGAGACCTTCCCCATTGACAAATCATTGAGTGTGTTTTATACAGTCATAACCCCCATGTTGAACCCATTAATCTACACTCTGAGAAATTCTGAGATGAATAATGCTATGAAGAAGGTCTGGAGAAGAAATTTCCTAGCTCATAGTAAATAAGTTTGACATTCACCATGAAGAGAGTCCTTTGACTTTAGGGCTCATCTCCTTGGAACCCAAGAGTCTTCTTAAAACTTATCCACCTATCCTTTCCTTTAACAGCATTTATCATAATTATAATAAATAATTCTGTATGATTAGATTATTAATGACAGTTTATTTGCTTAATGCCACTCTATAATGTCTTATTTATCACTTCACCTAGAAACCTGTAATGCATATACAGCAAGAAGTCAATAAGAAATATATAGTGAATGAAATTTTTATAGTTAAACTAATATTTAATTAATTTATGCATTTATTTAATTTTTTCTGCAATTAGTTTTACTTTTTAGCTGGATTATTTATTACCCTTTCTTGTTCTTTTTTCCTAACTGAAACATTTAATGATATGTAGAATGTTCTCTTTGTTTAATTTCATTATATATGAAATATTTAGCATGTAACACTTCTGCTTTTTAAAATAAATAAATTGAAAGTTCAATAATAACATAAAAATATAAACCACATGAAATAATATGTGAAAAACAAATTTCTATTCCATCCCCATTAGTGTTTCCCAGTGTTCCTCCCCAGAGTAGTCATGAAAGCCTGTCTTAAGATTCTTCAAGGATTAATCTTTGCAAATACAAATGTGTTTACATACATGCTTGATATTTTTTTGTATGTCTATGTGTAAACATTTACAACTTTACTACTCATCATCTTGACTATCTTTCCATACCAGTTCATTTAGATCTAACTCATTCTTAGTTGTTCTCATACTATATAATTTTCTCTTATAATAATACTAGAAT
Organism: Equus asinus; assembly: GCF_041296235.1. Classification (NCBI taxonomy): domain Eukaryota; kingdom Metazoa; phylum Chordata; class Mammalia; order Perissodactyla; family Equidae; genus Equus; species Equus asinus. The sequence continues at coordinate 18,029,284 of NC_091806.1, forward strand.
TAATGTATCCAGTATTCTTCATATTGTTTTTAATCCTTTTCTCTCACATATAATTCTGCAATAAATATATGTTTTGAATATATGTTCCTAGAAATGTTAGTTACTAGGAATAGAATTTTTCAGTCTAGAGTATATGTATTTAAAAAGTTGATATTCATAGTTGTTGCCAAAGTGACATCCATGAAGTTGTACCAAGTACACTTCTGCCCACAGTTTTTGAAATTATCTGCTCATCCACATTCTCAACAACTAGCGCTTGGTAAACATTTATGCTATACAACAATCTCATTCATAAAAGGAATTATAATTAGTTTGTATACTTTAATTGAAGTTCTTTCAATGTAATTGATTTAAGCATATTTTCACATGTTTAAAGTTAATGTATTTCTTTCTGTTTGAATTGTCTATAAATTTTTTTTTTTTTTTTTTGAGGAAGATTAGCTCTGAGCTAACATCTACAGCCAATCCTTCTGTTTTGGCTGAGGAAGACTGGCCCCGATTAACATCCATGCCCATCTTCTTCTACTTTATATGTGGGATGCCTGTCACAGCATGGCCTGATGAGCAGTGCCATGTCCGTGCCTGGGATCCAAACCAGAGAACCCAGGCCGCTGAAGCAGAGCACGTGATCTTCACTATTCCGTTAACTGGCCTGGCCCTTTATAAATGATTTTTAAACTATTTTCTTCAATTGTTGGTCTTTTCCATACTGATTTTTATGAGGAATTATATATTAAGGAAATAATCTCTTTCATGTACGTGATTTGATTTTGACTTTCTTATGCTATGTATAATTTTTTTTCTTGGCTAGGTAGAATTTTTTAATATTCACCTAGTCAGATTTATAAATGGTTTTTGATTTTTTTATCTTCCTTAAAAATTTTTCAACACTTCAATCTAACCATAATATTTCCCCACATTTTTTAGAAGTTAATATTTTCTTAGCATTTTTGTGGTTTTATATTTTATATGAAATTTTTGATCTATTTGATGTTTATTTTGATATCATCAGTTAAATAGGATTAAGTTCTATTGTTTTGTCGGTGAATTATTTTGTAGTTGCATAATTATATTTTCACCACTGAGTAGAAATCCCAATTTCATTGTTTCTAAAGTCCTATATATATTTGGATGCAATTCAGGACTCTATTATTTTCCATTGATCTCTGCTGTCATGTGCCATTTAATACAAAAAATAATTGCATTTCTTCTATAATACATTGTGATATGCAATAAGCCTAGGACTCCCTCATTAATCTCCTTTTTCAGAATTATGTCCATTCCTGCATACTTATGTTATGGAATTAAACTTATGATAAGCTAGAAAGGTCACAAAAAAGTTGTTATTTTCAATGTGTTTTGATTTAGGAAGATTAATTTAGCAAGATTGTATATCTTTAGAATTTTGAGGGTTCTTATCCATGAGGAGGGTAAATGTTTACATTTAGTTACGTCTTTTTTATGCTCCCTAGTAGTACTTTATTTTTTCTTTCTGTTACTTATTCTTTATAGGTGGCTACTCTTCTTCTTCCCTGACCCATAAAATGCTAGCTAACACTTTTGCTGTAAGAAAAACCGCCACTTTCAGGAAGTGTATGACTTAAGTATTTGCTGAGCATCTTTTGATGCTGCTGAGGTCATTCTGCTGATGGGGATGGCCTCTGACAGCTTAGGGACATTCTGTAACACAGACCATCATGAGCAGATTGTATAGCTGTGGCCATCTCACTGGAGTGTCCTAGGATGGAGGCTCTATTCATTCAATAATTCGGATTCTTTTCAGAGTCTGACTGCCTTTTTGCAGTCCCAACGTCATTGATCATGAGTGACAGGAACACTGCTGAAATTCATCTTCTTGGAAACTCATACCTTTGGTCTCTTCACTGCTGCCCAAAGAGGGTTCATCTGCTCATTAAACTTTCTCCTCCTACTGGTCTCCAATATGGTCATCATATACCCTTTGAATTGTCACAGTTTGGATGGTAGGTGCAAAGCCCTCTCCACCAGTGTCTCTCACACCACTGTGGTTATTTTACACTTTGTGTCCTGCATGTTTGTGTATCTTCCTCCAGTGACCACACTTTCCATCAAGTTATGGCTGTGTTTTGTACTATGATAACTCCCATGTTAAATCCTTTAATCTACACCTCAGGAGTGCAGAAGTAGAAAATTCTGTGAAGAATCTCAGAGTCACAAGGTGACTTTAACAGAGAAATATACATGACAACATAAAATAACTTTATCCCTTAAATGATGAAGAGTTAAAAAAAAAGCTAATTTCTACCATTCTGGGCCAAATTAACACTATTTGTCAAAATTATGTTGATTTTTGTGGATAGGCACTCTGAGGACAGGCCTTGACAGGAAATCATCAATATAAAAATATCCCGTTAACATTTTTGTGTTACCCAATTGTTTGTCAAACTTTGCGTTGCTGTCAGAATCACTTTGATATCTTGTGAAAATATGGATTCCCAGGACAAAGCTCTAGAGATTCTGATTTAGTGAAGCTGCTGATTGATAGATTTAGCTTTTTAAACAATTATCTTGATGTTTTTGAAGTAGGTGATCCTTGCAGGCAGTTTGACCAAGAGTCCTATAGATTACATTCACATCCTGAGCCTATCAATAGAGTTATTTTATTAAGGCATTTTCTAGGAAGAATTCTTCACAGCAGAAGCTGGGAGGATGATGAAATTCTCAAAACATCTTAATTCTTACAATGCAACCTTGTTACCTAGGCAATGGCAAAAGAAAAATAAAGCATTCTTGGAAAAAAGGAATTTTGGGTATTCTCCAATTTCTCTTTCTGTACTTTGTAATCTTCTGGCACATTTTATCTGATTCTGTTTTTGTTTTTCTTCCTCCAAAAGGAAAGATCTACCAGCTATTTTTGCTATATTATTTGCACTAACACTCATGGTTATTGTAATTGTATTGTAAACTAGTCATTCATATTGAGAGCTTTGTTTTATGAAAATTTTTATGTATCATATGTTTTATGTACATTTTTGAGGAACAAGTGAAAAGATTTAATACATTATAATGCTTGAGAGCACAGCATTTGAGTTAGACAGTCCTGAGTTCAAATCTTAACTTTGCCTTTTATAGTGTGAACTTTGGCAAAACATTACCTCTTTAAGCTACAGTTATCGGGGAATGATGGAGATATTTTCAAGGTCAAATATGCAATCTGTATAAGGTCTTAGACAATCAAATGCTTGGAAATGTTAGTTATTATGAACACTTTTTATTACTGGAAATTTTAAAATTGTAGTAGAACTACTTACATGGCCTAGAATATTAAGCTAATTTTTTTTTAACTTTAGAAAGTATTATGCATGATTTCTCTGTGCCTGCTGAGAACATGAGAGCTGACTGACCTTGTGGGAATTTCTGTGCCTGGAATGGTCTCCAATCTCCTTGGCATTTCTGAATTTCTCTCTCTTGTTCTCTGATCTATATTGACCCCGTACCTCTAAGGACTTGATGATGTTCCAATTGTGGGTCTGATTTCCTTGACAAGACTTGTGTGAGGGTAAAATTTTATTATGAAAGTGAGACCAACATAGCAAGTAGAATATGTAAAGACTTAAAATACAGGGAAGTATTTTTTCAGAAGTGGTATAGGGTGTATGTTTGTTCAATATCACATGTCCAGTTTAGAAGAAAGCTTGGCCTCAAATAAACGCTTAATCAATAATTATGGAATGAATGACTATTGTCTCTTTCTAACCTTCTTAAAAATATTTGCTTTTGTAAAAAAGGACATTTGTTAACTAGAATGCTTCTGAGATTGATGACATTCCTTTCTTGGTGATAAATTGAAATGGGGAATTTTAGGTCTGTTTGGCATATGTCAAGTTACTTATCTGAAGACAGAGAATAATGTCTATCTAGTTTAAGTAGAAGAGACTTAGGATATGCAATAAAATAGCTTAAAGACTCTTTGGCAGGACTTGGGTCACAGATTCTAGGTTCAGCTACAATTAATACATTTCAGAAGCACACCTGGACAATACAGGGGTTCTAAAGGAAGTATTGTCCTGCTGACACCAAGATCATGCTGCTGCTGGCTAAATTGCAAAGGTGACACCACTTCCCTGACCTCAGAACCCTTCTGGCTCTCAGAACGACTTAATCTCAGATAACTTATTTCCAATTGAAGTTTGCACAGATGCTCCTGGTTGGCAGAACTCAAGTCACATATCTGCACCCGAGCAGCAGGAGCACAGGGAAATGTAGTTCTTTGGATTTTATGTTGGCAAAGTGGGTTCATACTTGGGGAACTAACAACAGGTGCAGGACATTTTTAAGGGATTTAGGGGGCAGCCATACACTCCAGGTGTTCACTACCATTGGGGATATGATCTCATAAAACGAATTTCATTTATCCCATAGATAATTGTTTATTCCTAGAAAAATTAAGCGTGCCCCTGTTTCTACCTTACACGTATGAAGACTAGCAGAACTAAAGGACTGAGGAAGCTGGAGAGCAGGAAATTTATTGACACCATAGAGAGGTATTCATACACTCACTTATTTTTACTGAATACCTGCTGTGTAGTAATTGTGGTTAGTCCTGAAGTAGAAATAGAAAGGACTTAGAACAGTCTTTAACCTGCTGGAACTAGTGTAGTCTAGCCTATGATTTGGTAGCACTTCTCAAGTAGCTCTTCTACCTTAATTGTGAGATGTTCATTAGATGGAAGCTTTCCTTAGTTAAAAACAAATTGTTGTCTTACTTTACTGAGTCTCACCTTAAAAAAAAATGACGGTACCCTACTGTGTTTCAGGCATTTTGTTAAGCATTTTCCATGCATTATGTTTTTCAATCATTATAGCTTCTAGAGTGGGTATTATTCATTTCTTTTTACTGAAAATCAAACAAACAAACCTTGATGCTTAGCGGTGTTTAAAATAACTTCTTCAATGTTAGACAATTGTAAGAAGCTTAACCCTGGTCACCTTTCTCCAACATATTTGGAATCCTGTTTGAAATGCACAGCTATGGTCAAATAGGTCAGATCAGAGTTTGTCTTTAAAGTTTCAAGCCAGCTCATTCCATCTTGCCTCATATTTCTTTCTGCCTGACCCTGGGCTCCAAATACAGGCTTCTGGGTCATCTAGCTTATGCATATGCAGTTGTGTACTTCCTTTTCCTGCTCACTTGTCATTAAAAACTTTATTTTTTAAAGTAGTTCTAAGTTCACAGCAAAACTGAGCAGAAAGTCTAGAGAGTTCCCATATATCTCGTTTCCTACTCTTGACATCACACACCACGATGATACATTTGTTACAGTTGGTGAACTTACATTGACACATCATTATTGCCCAAAGTCCATAGTTTACACTAGGGTTCACTCTTGATGTTGTATCTTCTAAGAGCTTGGATGCATGAATAATAACATGAATCCACTGTTGTAGTAGCATACAGAATAATGTCACCGCCCTAGAAATCCTGTGTTCTCTGCCTATTCATCCCTCTCATCCTCCCAACTCCTGATGTTTTCACTGTCTCCCAAAATGTCATATTTTTGGAATTATGCAGCATCTGGCCTCTCAGTTTCACTTCTTTTACTTACTAATATGCATTTAAGTGTCCTCCATATCTTTCATAGCTTGACTGCTCATTTATTTTTAGTGCTGAGTAGCATTTCATTGTCTGGTGTTTATCCATTCTCTTATTAAAGAAGACATTGATTGTTTGTTTTAGCAATTATACATAAAACTGCTATAAACATCAATGTGAATGTTTTGCTTGGACATAACTTTTCAGTTCATTTGGGTAAATCCCAATAAGTGTGATTGCTGGGTTGTATGATAGGAGTGTATCTGGTTTTGTAAGAAATTTCCAAACTGTCTTTCAAAGTGGCCATACCATTTTCCATTCCCACCAGAAGCGAATGAGGGTCCTTATTGCTCACATCCTCACCAGCAGTTAATGTTGTCAGTGTTTTGGATTTTGGTCATTCTAATAAGCATGCAGTAGTATCTCCCTGTTGTTTTAATTTGCATTTTCATAACTATATATGACATTGAACATGTTTTAATGTGTTCGCTTGCTATCTTTATAACTTCATTGTGAGGCATCTGCTTAGGTTTTGCCCATTTTTTTAAATTAAGTTTTTAGGTGTTTTTAAACCACTTTATTGGGGTATGATTGACAAACAAAAGGCTGTACATATTTAATGTCTACAACTTGATGAATTTGGAGATAAGTACACATCCATGAAAACATCACCACAATCTATGCCATAAACCTATCCAACACCTCCAAAAGTTTCCTCCTGCCATCTTTATTGTTATTATTTTTTGTGATACGAATGCTTAACGTAAGACCCACTTCCTTAGAAAATTTCAAGGTGTACAAAACAATATTGCTAACTGTAGACAATGTACTATAAAGTAGGTTTCTGGGGCTGATCAGTCTTGGATAACCAAAACTTTGCACCCTTTGGATAAAACCTCCTAATTTCCCCATCTTCCTGGCCAGCTGCTGGGAATCAACATTCCACTCTCTGCTTCTATGAGTTTGACTATTTCAGATTCATCATATAAGTGGTATCATGTAGTATTTTTTTGTGTCTGGCTTATTTCACTTAGCATACTTCTCTCAAGGATTATCAATGTTGTTGCAAATGTCAGGATTTCCTTCTTTTAAAGGCTGAATAAATAGTATTTCATAAGATGTATATATGTCATTTTCTTTATCCATTCATTTGTTGATTGACATTTAGGTTGCTTCCATTTCTTGGCTATTGTGAATAATGCCACAATGAATATGGGAATGCAGATATATCTTCAAAATCTTGATTTCAATTCCTCTGGATATATACCCAGAAGTGGGATTACTGGATCATATGGCCACTTCTATTTTTTTAGGAACCTACATACTGTTTTCCATAGTGACTGCGCCAATTTACATTCTCATCAACAGTGTTCAAGGCTTCCAATTTTTCTACATCCTTGGCAACACTCGTTATCTGTTGTTTTGTTCATATAGCATTCCTAGTAGATGTGACATGATATTTCATTATGGTTGGTTGAGATGTGTAATTCTTTTTATACATTGTTGGATTCTATTGCTAATACTTTGTAGAGGTTTTTTGCACCTATGTCATTAGAGATATTGCTCCATAGTTTTCTTTTCTTGTGATGTGTTGCCTGATTTTAGTATTAGGGTAATGCTGACCACATAGAATGAGTTAAGGAGTATTCACTGTGTTGCTATTTTCTAGAAAAGATTGTGGACAATACCTTAAATGTCTCATAGAATTCTGGAGTGTGAACTTCACCTGTGCTTCTCAGTCCTCCCCATCTTAGGTGGGATAGGATGGCTGGTGGGGGCTGGAGTTGTGCATTTCCTTTCCCCCAGAGCCTTCTGAAAAGACTCCAGCTTGGTAGGCTCTGGTAAAATAGTTTCTCCTGATGGCAGGCTTTGTTAACAACAGAATGCTCTGGTGTATTTTTAAATGGTTCCCTTCTCTTCCTGATGGATGGTATTTTCCCCAATATTCACTGTGATAACCTGGTAGATTATCTGGAGGTAAAACTTACAAAACGTCAGGGCCCCTGATGACTTAGTTGACTTGGAGTTTTTATCTTTCTGCCTTGTCTATTTTGAGCCTCCAGCAGTTCATCAATTACAGTTCAGATTTCCTACCTCAGCATTGATTACTGCTGTGGTTTCTGCTTTTGGGTAATTTGTGATTCTCTGTAGCTACCTGAATGTCACTCTCCATTTTGGGGGCCAGTGGTTTGTCTTGTGACCTCACACCCCTGACAGATGTAAGCTTTGTTGATTTTTCACTTCATTCAGCTTTCTAATTCTTAGGATGAAGCTGTGACTTCAAAGCTCCTGATATGCTGGGCCAGAAACTGGAAGTCCCTCTAACTCATTTTAAAAGAGATTCTGCCATTGCACCATGTAAAGACACAGAGAGAAATTGACTGTAAATGCAAACCAAATTCCTTACCAAATCTGTACTGCCCAGCAGGATTTGGTTCCTGTCCATCTCTTCAACCTCAGTTTGTACTATCCTGTCCATTTCCTATTCCCCTTTAAAAACAATGATATTTCATTTTCTTGAACTTGCCAAGTTCTTTTCAATGTTGGATCTTAGTGCATACAACAGTGCTTCCCACAGTAATGACTTCTCATCATTTGGAATTCAGCTTAAGTATCACCTTTTAAAGAGTCTTCTCTGATTGCATTATCCAACATGGTATCTTCTCCTTTTTTATTACCAAGTACCCTGTTTTGTGTCTTATTAACAATGATCACAGGTTATAATTACTCTAAAGTTGTTACACCTAAATTGGAGAGTAAATTTTGATATACACAATCCCACGTTTATAGGCAGAAAAAATTGAGTATTAGATAATAGGAAAGAAAATCTTGCTACAACAAGGTGGGGAAACAAGGGACAAATTTATCTTCATTGGAACAAAATGACTGAACCAATATTTTATTCTTGACTAGCAATAGTTCCATAACGATTCTGAGGCTATTTTTTCTCCTTGTTACATCTTCCTTACCCTAATTATGTGATGGGTCTAACAGGTCTTTTTTTTCATATTTGAGAACTAATGCAGTTCCTTCACTGTTTATTTTCAAAAAAATTTTTTGGAAGCTCTTTTTTGAAGATTGGCCTTGAGCTAACATCTATTGCCAATCATCTATTGCCAATCTCCCTCTGATTTTAATTTTTCTCCCAAAGCCCCCCAGTACATAGTGTATACCCTAGTTGTAGGTTCTTCTATTTTCTGTATGTGGGACACCTCCTCAGCATGGCTTGATGAGTGGTACTACGTCCATACCCAGGAACCAAATTGGCAAACCCCAGCCTGCTGAAGTGGAGCCCACAAACTTAACCACTGGGCCATGGTCTGGCCCTTGTTTTGTTTTGTTTTGTTTTTTTAATACAGTTGCTCTTTTAAAATTTTCTAGAAAATCCCAGTGGTTTACTTAAGCAACAGTCAGTCTTCACACCTTCCAAATGCAGGACTCTATGGTTAACATAGTTAGAAGGTATAAAATCTTCAGTGATATTTTCCCCTATTTAGCAGAAAATGTTACCCTCTGAAGAACTGCTACAGTTACCTCAGGTGATGCTTTATTAGGCTTACAGCATGAGATAAAAAGGTGCACGAATGCCCTCTCCAAATCTCGAGTCCAATTCTTTAGCCATATGAACCGACTAGAGTGAGATGGACTGAACATCTGAGTGGTAGTTATTCTTTACTGATGTCACTAGAAAAGAAGTTACTTAAAATTTTTTTCTTGGTAAAAATGGCTACTTGCTATCCTTTTTGTGTAGACATGCAATTTATTTGCATATTAGTTAAATTATCCTAACATAGAACATTTTTATTTTTCTATTTTCACCATGGAATTCCTTTGAAATAGAACTAGAATGCAAGTTAGAATTTTCTGAAGTATTTAGAAGACTCCATGAGGAAAATGGATGGACAAACCCACAGGATATCAAATATATTTTCAAGGAATAATGCAGCCTTTGACCTCTGTAATAAGAGTGAATGGAAAGCAATTTCCAGCTCCATGTGAGTGAAGTTGAGTCCTCCTTCGAATTGTGAACAAGTTTCAAAATGTAGGACTTTAATAGTTCATGGTGGAAACCTGGCTTTGCAGTCTTGTGAATTTCTTTATTGTGTAGGAAATTATATCACTGGAGTTTATAAGAATTGAAAAGTTAAAAAGCTTCCTGGCTAAATAGGGACTTTGAGGTTGGTCAATGTAAATTCCAATTCAAATTTGGTCATTTAAAAATATTTAACTTTGGAAAAATTAACTCTATATTCTGACAGTTTTTCACCTATAAAATTGGGATAACAATACATGTTACTCTAAAGGTTAAATATGATAAAATAATTAGAATGATATATATGTATGCATATGCATATATATTCTGAAACATGCATGATATACACACTTTGAGTAAAATAAAACTGTTTTTGCATGAATGTCAATCATATGGTTTATTTTAAAAACCCAGCACAATAAGACTCTTTGGTTTTCAGGGCATTTAAATTAAGTTTCTTTAGCAAGAGAGAGAAATTTATAATCAAATGTAATAGTCAACTAGCCAAATGGAAACTTCCTGAAGAGAAGCTCAGTATCATTGAGAAAAAAGTAGAACAAATTTAGAAAGTTACTGCTCAGGATTTTTATACTTGTCATGAATAGATTTAAATTTAAAATGAGGTCAGAAGCATCTTATAATTTCAAGAGGTATACTTACTGGAAAAGTAGGAGACTGATGGTGAAATGGTGATTCCTCAGTCACCACCACCATTTCTGTCTTCTGATGATATGACCCCTGACTTAGACCTTGATTCTCAATGAGTAAGTGGACACTGTGATGCTTGGAGTCTACCTTATCTGAAAGGCAGGACAGGGTGCAAGTATTCTATAAACATTTGTCGATTGAATAAATATGTAAAGATTAAATTTACAGTGTACCTTTATATGATATTTCCCATTATTTTAGAGGTAAACTGTTTCTGATATCTGAAATTAGATCTATGAAAAGTAGATGGGACTAAGGAGATAGACATGCATTTTGGATATTTGAGGAAGAGTGTAAAGTCTTGAGCAGAATGAACATAGAGAATCGTAAGATGGAAATTTGGGGAAGCAGTCTCCTTCCAAGTCATCTGGGGTCTTGGAGACCGTGGTAGAGAGATTGGATTTTATTGAGTATGTGATAGGAATCCACTGTAGGGATTTGATCAGGGTAGTGATAAGATCATTTGGGCTGCTTCAGGAAAAAAGATTATTCGAGGCCAAAATTAAAGCAAAGAAACCTTGCAGGAGGCTACTGCAGTAGACCAGAGAGGTAATGAGTGTAATGGTAATGATCAATTTTGCAGTATACTTAAAATGGGGAGTCAACAAAAAGTATCATTAAGTAATGTAAGAGGAATAAAAGAGTGAAGGACACTGTCAGATATTTGGTCTGAACAATAACATGTAAAGTGGTGCCATTTAACTATATAGGGAATACCTAAGAGGAAAGATTGAATATTTGTGGAAAATTGAATATTTAGTTTTAAAAAACACTGAATTGATTTCAAATAGAGATGTCAATTAGGTAGTTGAAATTAGGGGAGAGAGGGGGCAGAAGGCACATAATTTTAGAGTGCTTTAGCATTTGTAGTTCAGGAAAAAGAGGAAGATGCAAGTAAAGACACTAAGAAGGAGACTTCAGTTAGTTGGTAGAATATCTGGAATAGTGACTGTTATGGGTCATATGCTACATCAGGTGACACAATTATGGTTCCATTTTATCCTCCCAAAATTCATATGTTGAAGTTGTAACCTTCAGTATGTCAGAATGTGATCTTATTTGGGGGTAGGTTGTTTACAGAAGTAATCACATTAAAATAAGATCATTAGGGGAACACTAATCCAAAGTGACTTGTGTTCTTATTAAAAGATGCTGACATGCTTAGAGTGAGAACACAATGTGAGCATAAATACAGTCACCTACAGGCCAAGGAAAGAGATTTGAAGCAGCTCCTTCCCTCACAGTCTTCAGAAAGAATCAACACGGTGAGCATCTAGATTTTTAATTTCAGAACTGTGATATGACAAATTTCTGTTCTTTAAGCCACCCAGTTTGTGCTAAATACTTATGGCAACTCTAGCAAACTAATACAGCTTTTGATACTGAGAGGTGGGGTGAGTGCTGTAATAAATGTCATAAAATGTGGACATGGCTTTGGGATTGGGTGAGGTAGATGCTGGAAGAGTTTAGGGCTGACTGTTAGAAAAAGCCTAGACTACCTTGAAGAGACTGTTGGTAGAAATATGGCTATCGAACGATGATTCTGATGAGAGCTCAGAAAGGAATGAGAAGCACTGTAGGAAGATAAAAGGCCTCTATCATCATAGAAGATACGTGTATCATCATAAACAAATGTTGCAAGAAATATAATGTGAAGGTGCTTCTGGTGGGGTCTCAAATGAAAATAAGAAACAAGCTATTGGAAACTAGAGGAAAGGTGATCATTGTTCTAAAGTGGCAGCCCTACCAACTAATGCAGTGACCTTTGGTTTATAGCCTTCCATTCATAATTTGTTCTACGGACTCTCAATATGTAAATTCTCTAAAGTGAGTCACAGTTTTGTGACTTCATCCATGCTGCATCTTTTTATGGAATTCCTTTCTGATCCTCTCTTGTTCTTTCATGTCACCTTTAATGCTCAGCTGAAGTATTGCTTCCTTTGAGATAAATTCTCAGTTCTTAGTTTGATTTAAATATTCCACAGCACAAGAATATATGATACTTATTACATTGATCTTTTATTGTCCGATCCTATGATTATATATTAAATCACTGAGTAGGGAATCATATTTTAATCCACTTGATAATCCCACTCTCTATTTTGACACAGATGCCCCATAGGCATTTTTGATTGAATGAATAAATAAATAAAGATTAAGCTTATAATATGTTTAAGATACTTTTCCTTGTTTTATAGGTAAACTGCTTCTAATATCTGAAGTCAGCATCTGTAAAGACTAGATGGAAGCAAGGAACAGTATGATTTACTTTGTGTTCTTGGGCCTCACACAGAATCCAAAGGAGCAGAAAGTCTTTTTTGTTATGTTCTTGCTCTTCTATACATTGACCGTGGTGGACAACATGCTCATTGTTGTGACTGTAATTCCCAGTAAGACACTGGGAACCAATGTACTTTTTGCTTACTAGCTTATCGTTTATGGATGTCATTTATTCCTCAGCCCTTTCTCCCAAACTTATTTCAAACTTGTTCTTTGGGGAAAATGCCATATCCTTCCAATCTTCTATGACTTAGCTCTTTACAAAGCACTTTTCTGGTGGATCAGGGATCTTCTGTTCGTGATGGCCTATGACCATTATGTGGCCGTCTGTAAGCCTTTGCATTACTTGGTTATCAGGAGGCAATGGGTGTGTGTTGTGTTACCCATAGTGTCCTGTGATGGGGGTTTTCTGCACTCAGTAACTACTTATGGGCTCCCATTCTGTAGCTCCAATGTCATTGATCACTTTATCTGTGACATGTACCCTTATGGAAACTGATCTCTACTGACACCTATGTCATGGCCTCTTAGTGGTGGCCAGTGGAGGACTGATCTGCACTGTTGTGCTTTTGCTCTTACTCATCTCTTATGGTGTCATCTTTCACTCTCTAAAGAACCCTACCCAGGAAGGTAGTCAGAAAGCCCTCCAGACCTGTGGTTCCCACATCACTGTGGTTGTCTTCTTCTTTCTTCTTTGTATTTTCATGTATGTGAGACCTGCTAAGACCTTCCCCATTGAAAAATCATTGAGTGTGTTTTATACAGTCAAAACTCCCATGCTGAACCCGTTAATTTGTATTCTGAGAAATTCAGAGATGACAAATGCTATGAAAAAGCTCAGGAGAAGAAATGTCATATCTTTTAGTAAATAAGCACATCAATCCACAATGAAGAGAGTCTTTTGACATTAGCGTCCATTTCCTTGGATGGCAGAAGTCTTCTTAAACCTGATGCTGACTTTTCTTTCTTCAAATAATTTATCGTAATTATCATTAAAACGTGAACTAAGTGATTTTAATAATAAAAATTTTTCTCCCTGCTAGAACGCAAGGTCTATACTGTCTTGTAAATCACTTCACCTAGAAAGATGTAATGCCTGTATAGCAAGGAGTCACTAATATGTAATGAGTCAGTGAGGAACTTTTTATGTAGTTATAGTAATTTTAATCAGTTTATGCATTAATCTTTTTTTACTTTTTTCTGAGACTTAGTAGTATTTTTATTTAGATTCTTGTCATTTAAGTTAGTCTTTTACAGTATTTAAAATATTTTATGCTGTATAGATTTTCTTCTCTAAGAAATACAGTGACACTACACATCAAATTTTTATTGTAACACTACTTTTTAAAGAAAAATTGCAGTGTAATAGATAACAAATGGTAAAAGTAAAAACCATACAAAATGGGATAAAGTATAGAAAAACTTCTTATTTATCTCTATAGTCTACAGTTCTTTTCCCCAGAGGCAGTCACTTAAACCATTTCTTAAGTTTCATCAGGTAATAATCTTCGCAAATGCAAATGTATTTAAACATATTTATATATTTCCTGTGTATGTAAATGTATGCTTTTACTATGCACCATCTTGAAGATATTTCCATAGCAGTCCATATAGGTCTAACTCTTAGTTTTCCTCATACTGTATCATCCTGCCTTATAAATATGTACTAAAATTAATGTATCCATTCCTCTTCATGTTGGTCCTTATCTTTTTCTATGATAAATGATTTTGCAATAAATATACGTTTTTGAATATGTGCAAGTATGAGTTCCTAGAAGTGAAAATGTTATATACATATTTGAATCAATAGTCAGATAGCACATGTATATAAAATGTTACTATTCATAGTTATTGCCAAACTGCCATCATTGAGGTTGTACTGACAGCTGCATTCCTGCTCACCATCTGTGATGATATTTTTGTCCACGTTCTTAACAGCCAGTTCCTGATAAATATTTATGGCATATGACAATCTGATTAAAGTTATTTTTTTATACTTTCATCAAAATCTTGTTGATATAATTGAGTTTGAGCATCTTTCACATGTTTCATATGATTTGTGTTTCCTTTTCTCTAAATGATCTATTAATGTCTTTTATCTATTTCATTCCATTGTTGATCTTTTCCGTATTGCTATTTTTTTTTTCAGGGAAAGATTAACCCTAAACTAACATCTCTTGCCAATCTTCCCCTTTTTTTTCCTTCCTCCCCAAAGCCTCAGTACGTGGTTATATATGCTAGTTTTAAGTCTTTCTAGTTCTTCTCTGTGAACCACTGCCACAGTGTGGCAACTGACAGACAGGTGGTATGGTTCCACAAACGGGAAGTGAACCTGGCTATGAGGGCTGGCTCATCTATACTGATTTTTATTCGTAATGATCCCTTTACTATCATATATGTAATTATTATTTTTCTAGTTGTGTTATGTTTTTAACTTTTTTATACTATATCAAAAGCTTTTATATGTAAACATTTTTTCTTTACATTTTGTATTTATTTATTTAATTTTTGGTTTCCCTATCTTGCTTAAAAAGACTTTCCCCACTTCACTCTTACCTAAATACTCCTCATCTATTTTTAGAATTTAATTTTTAAAGAATTTTTGTACTATCTTATATTAAAACTTTTGTTTCATATGGAATTTATTTTAATATAAGAGTTAAGTAAGGATTGAATTTTGTTTTCTAAATTTTAGTCATTTTTTTCTAGTTCCACAATTAACTTTGCCATTGACTTGAAATCTTGCCTATTCTATTTTAAAATCCCTTATGTATTTGGATCCAACTCAGGACTCTATTCATTTTGTTGATCTCCTTATTCATGTACTAATTGAAACAATGAAACAATGAATTCATATATAACATTTTGATATGTGATAAGACTAGCAGTCCCTCATTGCTATTCTTTCCAGAATTATGCCTATTCTTGCATATGTATGTTTCAAAATTGTTTAAAATAAAATAATATGGTTAAATTTAAATAAGATAAATATGTTTAAAATTAAAATAAGTTTACAATTAAGTTAAAATAAGTTTCAGATAGTTCAGTCACAAAACAAAATGCACTTATTATTTTCAATAAGATTCCATTTAAGAAGATAAATTTAGAAAGAGTTACATCTTTAGAGCATTGACAACTGTTATCCAAGAACAGTACAGATCTTTTCATTTAACAAGTTATCTTTTATACTCTTGGGTAGTGCTTCCACCTCCTGCCTGTGTTACTTATCCCTTAGAGATACCTACTGTTCTTTATCCATGAGCTCTAAAATGTTAACTGACACGTTTGCTGTAAGGAAAATCATCTCTTTCAGGAAGCGCATGACTCAAGTCTTTGCTCAGCATCTTTTGGTGCTGCTGAGATCATTCTTCTCCTGGTGGTTGCCAATGACAACTATGTGTCCATCTGCAAACCCCTGTACTAGGAAATCATCATGAGTTACAGGGATGTGTCTTCTGTTTTTGAGTGGCATGAGTACAGTCAAAACCCCCATGCTGAATCACCTTGCAACCATTCAGATCCTCTTCACAGTCTGACTGCTCATCTGTGGCTCTAATGTCATAGACCATTCATGTGTGATTTAAATCTTTTGTTGAAGTCTCTGCATGGACACACATACCCTTGGTCTCTTTGTTGCGTCCATCATTAATTTCATCTGCCTATTAATTTTTTTCCTCTTGATGATCTCCTGTGTGGTCATCTTGAGCTCCCCGAGGACACGTAGCTTGGAAGGGAGATGCATTGTCCTCTCCACGGGTGTTTCTCACATCATTGTGGTCATCCTAGATTTTGTGACCTGAGTATCAATATATTTGCACCCAATCACTGCCTTCTTCATTGATAAAGCAATGGCTGTGTTTTATACTATGATAACTTCCTTGTCAAACTTAAATCTACACACTCAGAAATTTAGAGGTAAAAAGGTATAAGTAATTTCTAGAGTAAAAAAATGACTTTGAGAAATAATCACAACAATATAAAATGACTTTATCCTTTAAATAGAGAAGAAAAAAGAAGATAATTTCTGTGGTTGAGGGCAAACTGAACACTATTTGTCAAAAGTATGTTCATGTTGACCTATAGGCACTCTGAGGAACAGTCCAGGCCGAAAATTATTTATCATTAGAAAATTATTGATTTAGATTTATGTTTTGCCCAACTGGTTGTCAAACTTTAAGATACTATCAAAATTAGTTAAGAGTCTTGTAAAATGCAGATTCTCAGGACACAGCAACACAGATTTTAATTTAGTAGTTTTGTTGTTGGACTGATTTATCTAGCTTTTAAACAAAGTAATCAGGTGTATTTGCACCAAATGATCTTTGCATACACTTGGAGCTATTGTGCCATAATTTAAGTTCACATTATGAGCTACTAATGAAGTCACTTTAGTTTTCAAATTTAGTTTTTAAATTGCTACAAATATTTAACAATATTTACAATTTTAACCATTTTTAAGTGTACTGTTCAGTGATATTAAGTTAATTCACATTGTTATGCCAATGTCATCACCATTTTTCTCTGGAACTTTTTCATTTTCCCAAACTGAAACTGCACAACTGTGTAACAGTAATCCCCTTTCCCCTCTCCTGAGCTCCAGACAACCCACATTCTGCTTTCTGTCTATGAATTTGACTAAGAACCTCATGTAAGTGCAATAATACAATCTTTGTCCTTTTGTGACTGCCCTACTTCACTTAAGATAATGCATTGTATGTTAATCTATGTTTTAGCATGTATTAGTATTTCTTTCCTTTTCAAGGCTGAATAATATTCCATTATAGGCATATGCCTCATTTTGTACATAAATTTATCTACCAGTAGACACTTGGGTTGCTTCTACTTTCTGGCTATTGTAAATAATACTGCCATGAAAATGAGTATAGAAAGAGCAGGGTGTTTGAGTCCCTGCTTTCCATTATTTTGGAAATACACCGAAAAGTAGAACTGCTGAATCACTTGATAATTCTTTGCTTAAATTTTGAGGAAGTACCATAGCATTTTCCATAGGAGATAGATCATTTTACATTCTGATCAGCAGTGCACAATTATTTCAATTTCTCTAGATTATCTGCTGCATGTGTCATTTTCTTTTTTCTTTTTTTTTTTAAATAATAGCTATCCTAATGGGTGTGAAATGGTATATGATCACAATTTTGATCTGCATTACTCTAATGAAAATTAACATTGTTCATCTTTTCATGTTTTTCCTGGTCATTTATATATCTTCTTTTGAGGAATGTCTATCCAAATCCTTTGTTCATTTTCAATGTTGTTTTTGTTGTTGAGACACAAAAGTTCTTCATATATTCTACATTTTAATACCTTATCATTTATTGTTTGCAAATCATTTTTCCAAATCTGTGTGTTGCCTTTTCATTCTGTTATAGTGCCATTTCATGCATAAAATTTCCTAATTGTGAAGAAGTACAATTCATTTATTTCTTCTTTCCTGGCTTGTGCATTTTGTGTCAAAGAAATTATTGCCAAATCCAACATTATGAACCTTTTCTTTTATGTTTTCTTCTAAAATTTTTCTAGTTTTAGCTAATATTTTAGGTCCTTGATCCATTTTGAGTTAATTATTGCATTTCACGTAAGTTAAGGGTTCAGTTTCATTCCTTTGCTTTTAGATATCCAGTTTTCACAGCACATTTTTTTGAACAGGTTGTCTTTCCCCATTGAATGCTCTTGGCTCCCACATCAAAAGTCATTTGAAAACACACACAAATGTTTCTTTCTAGGAGCTGTATTTTATTCCATTAGTCTGTATGCCTGTCTTTATGCCAATACCACACTGTTTTAATTAACATATCTTCATAGTAAGTTTTAGAATCAGGAAGTATGAGATCTCTAACTCTGTTCTTCTTTTTCAAGATTGTTTTGGCTATTGGGAGTCCCTTGAGATTCCAAATGAATTTTTGGATGGATTTGTCTATTTCTGCAAAACACACTTTTGGGATTTAATAGGAATTGCATTGAGTCTATCGATCACTTTAGGTAATATTGACCTGTTAATAATATTAAATCTTCCAGTCCATGAATGTCTTTCCATTTATTTTTTCTCTTCTGTAATATCTTTCAGCAACATTTTGTAGTTTTCAGTGTGCCACATTTTTGCTCCCTTGGTTGAGTTTTTTCTTAAGTATTTTATCTTTTTGATGCTGTTGTAAATGAAATTGTCTCCTTAATTTTCCCTTTGGGTTTTCATGGATAGTGTGGAAATTCAAAACTTTTTTATGATAAAAAGCTCTCAACAAATTGGATATAGAAGAAATGTACCTCAACATAATAAAGGCTATATAGGACAAATCCACAATTAACATTATAGTCAACAGTGAAAGTTTGAAAGCTTTCCCACTAAAATCAGGAACAAGACAAGAGTTACCACTCTCATCACTCCTTTTCAACATAGTCCTGCAATAAAAATTCCTGTGAAAGTGTTAGTTTTCTACATATAGATCATGTCATCTCTGAGGTGAAATATTTTACTTAATTAATTAATTTAAGTTGGTATTACTACATGTAGCAGTGCTTCCAATGGTAGCAACTTCCTATCACTTGGGTCTTGGCTTAAACATCACCTTTAAAAAAAGACCTCTGATAATCTTACCTGTAGTAGAATTCTCCCTCTTATCTTCTGTCACAGTACCATGTTTGCTGTCTTATAAGCACTGAATAAAATTATCATCACTTTATTAAACTGCACCCTTATTTATTGACTGACTCTATTACAAGAATATAAGGTCTGAGAAGGAAGGAACTGTTACGTGATTTTTTTCCCTTTTTTATTAATTGCTGTGTCCACACTCATAGCACAGTTCCTGGTGTGGAAGTTAACCAAAGAAACCTTATCTAAATTGCAGTCAGGAAGGCCTGTAGAAGGAGCTTTCATGGTCTAGAATACATCATCAATTACATCAAACAGGAAGAGATTAAGCTTGCATCTTCAACAGGAAGTAAAGCTACTTTACTATTGAAGGAAAGTTTTCATTCCCCACTGGCAACAGCCCAGCCAATAAAAGGTGCTATAGCTCAGCCAATGAAAAGTCATTGCCTCCCTAACTGTTACTTTGCCCCAATGGACTTGCATTTAGAACAGCCTTTCCCTACTCCCCCTTTTTCTCTATAAAAGCAACTCCCCTCCTTTGTTTTCTGGATTTGCCTGTGACCTGCCATATCCTGAATTGCAATTCTTTTCTCTATTCCCAAAGAGACTCATTATAAGGTTAAAAATAGGCAAATTTGCTTTTTAAGTTGACACTGGCATAAAATAGGTGGTCTTAATTTTGAAAACAATAATTAATAATTGATGAATAATCACTTATTACATCTATATTGGTGACAAAATTTTTTAACATAGGTTACCAAACTTGAAAGCAGAATAAATTGAGCATTAAATAAAAGGAATTAAGAACTTGTCAAGGCAAGTGGGGAAATACTTGATAATATTCACTGGAACAAAATGATTTGGCTGATATTTTATTCTTGATTTACAATAGTCTTATAATGGTTCTAAAGCTATTTTTTTTCCATACTACATCGTTTTAATCTTCATTATGTGATTTGGCCTATTAGTATCTTTCCATATAGATGTTATTTTAAATTCTGTGGAAAATCCCAGTGAATTTAATTAAGCAAGAATTAGTCTGGATGTATTCCAATTCCAGGACTCAATGATAAATGTGTTCAAAGGGATAGAATATCCAGTGGTCTTTGCCCCTGTCAGAAAGAAGATGCTATCCTTTTAAGAACTGATATAAAATCTTCAGGAGGTCCTTTGTTGGGCTTAATGCATGACATTTAAAAAAGCACAAAAATATCTGTTAAAGTCTCAAGTCAAATAGTCTGGCCATACCAACACCACAGAATAAGAAGGGCTAAACAATTGAATGGTATTTTTCTCTTTTGAAGTTAGTAGGAAAGAAGTTACTCCAGAAAAATTTCCCTGGGGAAAGGGCCAGTTTTTAACTTCTTATGCAAAATAGAATTTATTGCCTTTTTGATAAATTATCCTAACATGAAAATTTTTGTTTTTCTGTGTGCACCATGTAATTACTATTAAAGAATCTACAGTGCAAATAAAAAGAATCTTCTAAATAATCAGAAGACTCCATGAAGAAAATGGACAGATAGCCATATGAAGGAAAATATATCTTCAAGTTATAATGCAGCTTTTTGTTCTCCACCGTCATAGTGGATGAAAGAAGAATTCCAGGGCCCCTGTGAATGAGGTAAAAAGTCTTCCTTCAGATTGTGAACAAGCCACCACAAGGTAAGACTAACAGTAGATAGTGGGAACCAGGAATCACAATTGTGTGAATTTCTTCATTTTCTAAGAAATTAAATCACTTTGAAAGAAATTGAACAGACTCTAAACCAAGTTTTCTCACTTAAACATCTGTGACCTTGGGAAAATTAATTAGAAGTTCTGAATCTCACTTTCTTCAACTATGAAGTAGGCATTACAATTCTTGTTACTATAAATATTACAGGTGATACATTAAATTGTGAGAGTGTGTTTGGAATCCACTGTATGAGTTTTGAGCTGTGGAGTGATACAATCACAATAAGATTTTACAAGGATCATTTCAGCTGCTTTGGGAGAATTTGTTGGAGGGCAGAATCAACGTGGAGAGCCTTGGCAGGAGGCTATTTCATTGAGACAGGAAGAAAATAAGTGCTGGGAAATGATAAAATTTGTCATATATTAGAAAGTAGACTAAACAAGACTTGTTAAATGTATCACTAAATTAATATGAAAGTGTAAAGGAGGAAAGGACACTGAGATTTATTGCCTATATTATTACATGGAAGGTGGTAGCATTTAATGAGATGAGGAGCATTGATGTTTTTTGTAGAAAATTAAAAATTTGGTTTCATAAAAACAAAATTGATATCCAATTGGAGATGTCCAAAATTGGAGATGTTGATAATACACCTTTGAAAATTAGGGGGAGGTATGGGCTGGAGACACAATATTGAAGTGCTTCAGCATTTATTGGCCAGGAAAGGGTGGATCATCCACCCAAAGACTCTAAGAAAGAGGTTTCAGAGAAAACTGAGACAATTGAGGGCAGTGACTTTCCCTTCATAATTTGATCTATTCACTTTGGATATGTAAATTGCCTTAATGGTTCTCTAGTACTACGCTTTTGTGATTTTATGAATGGTGCATCTTTTCAGGAATTTCCTTCCCATATTCTCTTGTTCTTTTCTTTTTCCTTTAAACAGCTAAAGCATTGCTTCCTCTGAGAAATTTTCCCTGATTGTAGTTTGATTGATATCTTCCTACAAGGTGACTATTAGCTTTGCATGAATATTTTTATAATAGCACATATTACATTGGTCTGGAATTGACTGATATCTTATTATGCATCCTATCACTGAGGGTAGGGAACTATGTCTTATTCAACTTGGTGGTCACAATGTCTACAACATGTTTGACACAAATACATACTCAATATAGAGTTTTTAAAAATTGAATGAATTAATATAAGATTAAACTTATAATGCATTTAAAAGCTTTCCCCTTGTTTTATAGATAAACTGCTTCTAGCATATGAAGTCAGCATCTGTAAAGACTAGATGGAACCAAAGAACAATGTGACTTACTTTGTCCTCTTGGGCCTCACACAGAATCCAAAGGAGCAGAAAGTCCTTTTTGTTATGTTCTTGCTTTTCTACATTTTGACCATGGTGGGTAACATGCTCATTGTCGTGACTGTAATTGCCAGTAAGACACTGAACTCACCGATGTACTTTTTTCTTTGCTAGATTATCATTTATGGATGCCACTTTTTCCTCTGTCATTACCCCAAGGTTGATTTCAGACTTGTTCTTTGGGACAAATACTATATCTTTCCAATCTTGTATGACTCAACTCTTTACAGAGCACTTTTTTGGTGGGTCAGAGATCTTTCTTCTGTTGGTGATGGCCTATGACCGCTATGTGGCCATCTGTAAGCTCTTGCATTATTTGGTTATCATGAGGCATTGGGTGTGTGTTGTGCTACTGGTAGTGTCCTGGGGTGGAGGTCTTCTGCACTCGGCAATTCAACTTAGTACTATTTATGGGCTCCTATTCTGTGGCCCTAATGTCATTGATCACTTTATCTGTGACATGTACCCCTTATTGAAGCTCATCTGTACTGACACATATGTCATTGGCCTCTTAGTGGTGGCCAATGGAGGACTGATCTGCACTGTTGTGTTTCTGCTCTTGCTCATCTCTTATGGTGTCATCTTGTACTCTCTAAAGAACCTTAGTCAGGAAGGGAGGTGGAAAGCCCTCCAGACCTGTGGTTCCCACATCACTGTGGTTGTCTTCTTCTTTGTTCCCTGTATTTTCATGTATGCAAGACCTGCAGAGACCTTCCCCATTGACAAGTTACTGAGTGTGTTTTACACAATCATAACTCCCATGCTCAATCCACTAATCTACACTCTGAGAAATTCAGAGATGACAAGTACTATGAAGAAGCTCTGGATAAGAAAAGTTATACCTGATAATAAATAAGTTTACCATTTACCATGAGGAGTTGACATTGAGAACAGTCTCCTTGGTATGCAGGAATTTTCTTAAATCTGATGCAAACTTTTTTTTCTCCACAGGGTTTATGGTAATTATAATTAAAGAATGAACTATAATTGTGTAAATAATATGTATATAATTAATATATGTATACAGGAATGTGCTTTAATTATAATTAAAAATGAACATATGTTTGTGCTATTAGTAAGGGTGTCCTTGATAGAATGTAAGCTCTATAATGCCTTGCTTATCCCTGTAGCTAGAAATCTGAAATGCATGCAAAGTGAGAAGCTAACAAATAATATGTCATGAATTAGTCAATGAAATATCTAGAGTAATGCTAATTAGTAATTAATTTCTGTATTTATTTTTATTTCTTTCTCATTCTTAGTTTTATTTTTAGTCAGATTCTTGTCCTTTGTCTTCTTTTTATTTATTGTACTAGTTAAAATATTTAATGTTATATAGACCAGCCCAGTTTTTCAATTTCATTTGCATCACACATGAAATTTTTAGTCATATTTTCCTTTTTTAAATAAAAATTGACAATGTAGTAGATAATGAATCAATTTTATTGATTAAATTTAATTTTCAATAATATTTAATTTTTAATTAATTAAATTGAATGTTTATTTTATTTATTAATTTTATTTATTATTAATTAGTTCATTAATTGTGAATTAATATATTAAATATAAATAATGGAATCCATACAGAATGGTAATAGTATAGAATCGATTTCTTACCCATCCCTCATCAGAGACTCCCAGTTCTACTCTAGATGCAGTCACTGTACTCAGTTTGTAAGATTCTTCAAGTAATAATCTTTGCCATAATCATGCCATAATATCCTACCATTTTGAATGTGGCTTTTTATTGGTTGGAAATTTGTTTGGTTTCTATATATCTTTAGCTAGTTTCTCAAGCTCCTCTAAAGTTATTTTAGTCAGTTCAGTGTTTCTCCCCATATTCCTGTGGGGAATCTAAGGCCTGTGATGTCCTCATCTGCTATCTTCGTCTGGCAGCACCTTATTAAGGCATTTCCTGGGAAGTATCCTTCACAGCTAAAGTTTTGGGAATAATAAAGTGCTTACATTTTGATAAATCATGCAAAGCAAACTCATCGTCTTTGCAATTACAAAAAAAAACTTCGTATATAAGAATGTTTTACGTCTGCATTTTCCATATTCTCTTTTTATACTTTTTAATCTTCTGCCACATTTGGGCTGATTCTTACTCCTTCTGCCCTCAAACAGAAGATCTACCATTTATTCTTATTACATTATTTGGGCAAAAACTCACTATTATTTTTATCTTAACTAGTCATTCACACTGACAGCCTTTTTTTCATGGTTTGGGCGTGTGAAGAAGATTTTCTCAATCATTTTGTAAGCACATTTCAGAGACATGCATGAAAGGATTTAGTATATTAGAATGATATATTATTATGATTATTTTAATCATGATATGATATAATATGATTAGAAATTTTACAGCATACTATTTGAGTGAGACAGTCCTGAGATAAAACTTAACTTTTTCACCCATAGTGTGAATTTCACAAAACACAATGTCTTGAGGATTCAATTCAAGAGTAATGATAACGACATTATCAAGATCAAATAAATAATCCTTGTAAAACTCTTAGGGCCACTGAATGCTTAATAGATGCTAGTTATTGTGAACATTCATTCTTACTGGAGTATCTGAAAGTACAATAGAAATATTAATTAATGTAATCTTTTGTGAGCTTTAGAAGGAATAGTACACTACATTTTCCTGTTGTGAAGAATATTCTGAAAGCTGACTGTCATTTTAGAAGCTCTTGGGGACTGGAATGGTTTCCAACTTCTTCGGCCATTACTGAACCTCTGTCTCTTGGTTTTCTAATCTACATTTGCCCTGTGCCTCCATGTTCTTGGGGCCGAGCCATTTGTGGGCCTGATTTTCTTATGACAAGTCCTTTGTGAGTGGTCTAAAGGTCATTTTATTATGAATCTGAGGTCAATGGAGCAGGCAACCAGAATATGAACTGTTGAAATGAAGGAAGATATTTGTTTAGGGAAGATAGTAGGGTGCACTGGTTAAGAGAAGGCTCTGGAGTCAAATTTCCTGTTTGAATGTGACCTGGGAAATTTTTAAAATTCTCTGTGCCATTTTTTCTTCATCTGTAAAAACAGACATGATAGTACCTATCTCCTAAATTTGTTGGGCCACTTAAATGAGTAAATATTTGTTATATGCTAATAACAGTGTCTGACACATTGAAACATTATAAAAGCGTTTTTAAGGCAAAATATATTGACTTGTACTGAGCCAACTTCTGGATGAGTGTGGAACTTGCCCTGTCTTTTTCTTCTTAGTTGGAAAGGTATCTTCTTGTATGAGTATCCTAATACAAATTATCACCAATATGATTACTTCCTTGAAGTTCAAGCAGTTGTGTATGAGCTCTTAGGGCCATTATTCAGCCTTGGAAGTTCTGTAAGAAGTGGAGTCCAGAGGATGTAGAAGAAGTTGGTAGTTTGGAGTCAACTGAGTTAAGATCATATTCCATCTCACTAGTTAATGTATCACTGCATGTGTGCCTCGATCTCGGAATCTTATTTTAATCTCAGTTATTAAATATAATGAAAAGGTAGTACTTACTTCATAGAGTTATTTTAAGTATTAGACGAGATAATGTATGCAAAGCATCCAGGACAATGTCTGGCACTCAGTAGCTGCTTTATTAATGTCTGTGTTAATTAAAACTGTGTTTGTTGCCTCCCTCCCTTCTACAGCAATGTCTGGTTTGTCTAACTTTTTTGAACTGTGTGATTATTTTTATGATTCAATTATGTGTAGATAATATATTAAGCCCATGAGAAACTTTCAGAAATCTGAATGTAAGCCTAATAAAATTAATGTAAGGTGGATGAGATTAACTCTGAATAGCTTACTTCAAAAATGTCAGTGTCACCCAAATTAAAATTAGCTTAAGGAAAACCTCATAATTGAATGAACTTTTTAATGTCAAATAAAAAACATGTGACAAATACAATTGTGTTAAAGATTATTATTTATGTACTACAATGTGGCATAAGCTATGAAAGCATTGCTTTATATAATCTTCATAAGAGGCTTATGAAAAAGCTACCATTAATCCTTTTTCCAGAATAATGTACTGAAGTTTGGAAAACTTAAATAACTTACCCAAGGTCACAGAGCTGGCAAATACCTAAGGTAGGATTTGAACCCGTAGTTTAGTTTCAGAACTTCCACTCTTAAACACTTTGGCAAATATCATAATAATGATCATTCCTGAATAAAGAAACAGTTTCTAGTGGTGAGAGATAAGCAAAAAAATAAGTAAACATATATGAAGAAGATAAAGAGAGTAAAATTTCTAAAACAATAAAGGAGTGATTTAACAGAGTGTGACTCAGAGGCAGGGGGCCATGCTAGACTGGGTGTTCAAAGAAGACCCAAGAGGAAGAATTTACAGCATTTATCTAACCATGTCCAGGGATGAAAGACAATGAGCTGACGGTCATGAGTAAAACCACTAGAGATGAATTTCTGTATCTGCGAAAGGGAATTTTATCTGACCTGTAGGATTATCATTATCTACTTTTGTCTCTTCTGTCTCAAAGATCATGAAACAACCTTAATCTTGTTTAATAAATTCAGTTCTAATTAAATCAGGATGAAGCTAAATAAAATGTTATATATATATATATAATACACATAAATCATAGATATTTAAGCAAATATTACTTCAAGATGCTGAGTTAAGCACAGTTGTAGACAGAAGGCTATCTGTTTAACCAAATTTGCATGAAAATATAACTGGGCTTTCCATAGTCTATAAGACTATGCACAATTGCTGCCACTCAAACACACATCTCCATAAACTTATCCAGTACCACAGTCTCCCATGGTGCCTATGTTTCAGTCCCAATGGCTTCATTCTTGCCCCAGGGCCTTTGTACTATCTCTTCTTTATTTCTAAAATGCTTTCCTTCCAGAGGTCCACATGACTCGCTCGTTGTTATCACTCAGTTTTCAGTCCAACTGCCATTTTCTAAGAGAGGACTTTCTTAACCATCCATGCAAAGTCATCCTCTTTCTCCTTGAGTTACCGTTTATCAAACAACTCTGTTAATTTTTTCTACAGGATTTTCACCATCTGATTTATCTGTTTATTGTTTCTATCTTTCAACTCGTACATAAACTCCATAAAAGTAGAGGTATTACTTGTTTTTCTCATTACTGCATCTCCAAGCACCGAGGACAGAGACTGGTACAGAATAAATGCTTAATAAATATTTACTCAATAAATTGCCATCAGCTCCATGTACCACTCTTTAGAATAAATGAATTGGTAAAAGAAAGCCTTGTTAACTGGAATGCTTCTGATATTGATGGTATTCCACCTTGGTGAATAAATTGAAATGGAGAATTTTATATTAGTTTGGTATATGTCAGCGATCTTATCTGAAGAGACAGAATCATATCTAGAGAGATTAATTAGAAAGGACTTACTATATGAAATTATAGCATAAAGAATCTTTGGATGGTCTAGAGTCACAGATTCTAATCTGAGTGGCAAGGAACAATTTGCATAAGCACACCTGACAGGGCTGGCATGCTAAAGGACATGCTGCCTCTGCTGACACCATGACTGACTAACTGCAAAGGTGCCATCAGTGCCCTGACCTAGGGACCACTCTGACTCTATTGACGCCGTACCAGAACCCAGCCTCAGATAACTAATTTCCAATTTAAAGACTTGCACAGATGATTTTGGTTGGCAGAACCAAAGTCACATGTCTGTACTCGATTGTCAAGGAGATCTGGAAAATGTAGGCCTCTGGATTTTATTTTGGATATTACATCCTCTGGGACACTAACAAAATGTCTGAGTGCATTCAAAGTTTTTGGGAAGTCACTCACTGTTTCATACAGTTGGGGATGGAGTCTTGTGTAAAGCATTTTATTTTATCTGCTAGATAGTTGTCCCTGTTTCTGTTTTCCCTACACATAAGAAAGAAGGGAGTCATAAAGGACTATAAGTAAGTTTGTGAGCAGAAAAATTGGTGATACTGTAGAGAGCTATTGGTATATTCATGTAAATTTTACTGAACACCTACTCTGTCTGCATGGATTGTGCTTAGTGCTCAAAAAGAAACAAATAACTGGGATATTTTTTAATCCTCTCAGTATAGTATAACATGTGATTTGGTAGCAATTTTAAGAAAAGCAATTTTTTTTAAAAGCTATGTCCTATCTTAATTTTGAAATGTTTTAGATGGAAGCTTTCCTCAATTAAGAAAAAATTGTCCAAGCTATTTACTGTCACTTTAAATAAAATCAAAATTCCTTACTAAGCTCTGTACTGCCTTGAAGACTACAGTTCCTATTCATCTCTTCAATTTCAGCTTCTTTTCTTCTCTCCTTTCCCTATTACGTCCATGTAACTGACCTTTCAGTGCCTTGAACTTGCTTAACTCTTCTCCACATCGAGACTCTACATGTAACAGAGCTTCCAATTTTTTTTTTTATAAGGAAGATTAGCCCTGAGCTAACTACTGCCGATCCTCCTCTTTTTGCTGAGGAAGACTGGCCCTGAGCTAACATCCATGCCCATCTTCCTCTGTTTTATATGGGGAACGCCTACCACAGCATGGCTTTTACCAAGTGGTGCCATGTCCGCACCTGAGATCCGAACCGGTGAACCCCGAGCCACCGAGAAGCGGAACATGCGCACTTAACCGCTGCGCCACCGGGCCGGCCCAACAGCGCTTCCAATGGAAGCAACTTCCTCTCCTTTGGATCTCAGCTTCAACGTCATCTTTTAAGAAAGACGTTCTCTGATTACCTTATCCATAGTAGTATTCTCCCTCTTATTTTCTGTCACTTTTCATCCGCCTAGAATTTATATTGATAGAGGAGTTTAATAGGGATTGAATTTTAGGTTTTTTTCTAAATTTTAGTTTCTTTATAGTTGCATAATTATCTTTTTGTCATTGATTTCAAGTTCTGACTACTGTCTAAAGTCACATATATGTTAGGATCTGATTGTGGCCTCTATTTCATTGATCTCTTCATTTAGGTACCAATTGACACATAATTGCTTCAATATATAACACATTTTGATTTATGATGCAACTAGCAGTCCCTCATTATGTTTCAAAATTAAGTTTAAAATAAAATAGTGTTTGAATTTAAATAAGAAATATGTTTAAATTTAAATTAAGCTTACAATTGTTAAAATAAGTTTAAGGTAGTTTGATGACAAAACAAAGTTAAGTTATTGTTTTCTATATGATTCAATTTAAGAAGATTAATTTAGGAAGAGTTTGTGTCTTGGGAGTATTGAGAACTGCTAGTTATGAAGAGAATAGATCTTTTCCTTTAACAAGGCATCTTTTATTCCCTTGGGTAGTGCTTCCATTTCCTGCCTGTGCTACTTATCCCTTATAGGTAGCTGCTCTTCTTCACCCATGACCCATAAATGATAGCTGACACTTTTTTTGTTTTTGAGCAAGATTAACCCTGAGTTAACATCTGCTGCCACTCCTTCTCTTTTCGCTGAGGAAGACTGGCCCTGAGCTAACATCTGTGCCCATCTTCCTCTACTTTATATGTGGGACACCTGCCACAGCATGGCTTGACAAGTGGTGTGCAGGTCCACACCTGGGATCCGAACTGGCGAACCCCAGGCTGCCAAAGAGGAATGTGTGAATTTAACTGCTATGCCACTGGGCTGGCCCCAATAGCTGACACTTTTGCTTTAAGGAAAACCGTCTTTTTCAGGAAGTGGATGATCAAAGTGTTTGCTAAGCATCTTTTGGTGGTGTTGAGATCATTCTACCAATGGTGGTTGCGATTGACCATTATGTGACCATCTGGAAAGTCCTGTACTATGAAATCATCTGATTTCCTATGTACTATGAACCCCTGCACTTTGAGTGACAGGAAGTAGCTTTCTATCTCTAGTGGCATGAGGCAGAGGCTTTGTCCTTGCAACCATTCAGATCCTCTTCAGTCTGGCTGCCTGTCTCTCGCTCCAACGTCATAGACCATTCATGTGTGGACCTATAGCTTTGAGGGGAGCTGC
This sequence comes from Equus asinus, assembly GCF_041296235.1. Classification (NCBI taxonomy): domain Eukaryota; kingdom Metazoa; phylum Chordata; class Mammalia; order Perissodactyla; family Equidae; genus Equus; species Equus asinus. The sequence goes on from NC_091806.1 coordinate 18,059,516, forward strand.
AAAGCCCTGTTGACCTGTGTCTCTCAGATCCCTGAGGTCATCTTAGTCTTTGTGCACTGCATGTTTTTATTTTTGCACCCAATCACCACCTTCTCCATTGATAAGCCAAGGCTGTGTTTTCTCAGGATCATTTAGGGTTCTCATAAAATGCAGATTCTCAGGACACAGCAATGGAGATTTTAATTTAGTAATTTTGTTGTTGGATTATGTCTACCTTTTAAAAAAATTACGCAGGTATATCTGAAGTCAATGATCTTGACATGTACTTTGAACTATTATGTTCACATCAAGAGCCTATTGATGAAATCACTGTAATTTTTAAATTTATTTTTAAATTGTGGTAAAATATACATAACAAATTTGCAATTTTAACCATTTTAAGTGTCCAGTTCATGTGATCATTAAATTAATTCACATACATCACAAACATCACCACCATCCATCTCCAGAAATTTTTCTTCCTCTAAAACTGAGTGTCCACATCCATTAAACAATAATTCCTTGGGGCTGGCACAGTGGAGCAGTGGTTAAGTTTGCACGTTCTGCTTTGGCAGCACGGGGTTCGCTGGTCTGATTCCAGGTGCGGACATGGCACTGCTTGGCAAGCCATGCTGTTGTAGGCGTCCCACATATAAAGTAGAGGAAGATGGGCACGGATATTAGCTCAGGGCCAGTCTTCCTCAGCAAAAAGAGGAGGATTGGCAGCAGATATTAGCTCACGGCTAATCTTCCTCAAAAAAAAAATAAATAAATAAAAATAAAAATAAATAAATAAATAAAATAAACATTCCTCATTCCCCCTCCCTGAGCCCCAGGAAACCAACATTCATACTTTCTGTCTATGAATTTGACTGCTTTATGTAACTTATGTAATTGAAATCACACGTCTTTGTCCTTTTGAGAATGCCTTATTTACCTTAGAATAATGTATTGCAGGTTAATCTTTGTTTTAACATGTATCAAGATTTCCTTCCTTTCCAAGGCTGAAAATATTCCATTGTATGCACGTCTCATTTTAGTTATATATTGATCTGTCAGTAGACACTTCCTTTGTTTCTACTTTCTGGCTATTATAATTAATACTGCCATGAAAATGGGTGTAGAAATAGCAGGGCGTTTGAGTTTCTGTTTTCCGTTATTTTGGATATATATCCAAAAGCAGGACTGCTAATCATATGATAATTCTTTGCTTAATTTTTTGAGGTAAAACCACAGCATTTCTCTAGCAGCTACATCATTGTACATTCCCACCAGCCATGCACTATTGTCCCAATTTCTCCATTCTCTTTCTTATGTGTGCTATGTTCTGTTTTTTTCATAGTAGTTATCCTAAGGGGTGGGAAGCTGTATTTTATTATGGTTTTGATTTGCATTTCCATAATTATTAGTGATGTTTATATCTTTCCGTATGCTTACTGGACATTTATATGTTTTATTTGGAGAAAGGTCTATTAAAATCCTTTTCTCAACTTTGGTCAGTTATTTCTTTTATTTCTTTTCTCGTTGTTGAGATGTGGAGGTTCTTTATATATTTTGCACATTAACACCTTATCAGATAGATTGTTTGCTAATCTTTCTCCCATTCTGTGTGTTGCCTTTTCACTCTGTGACAGAGCATTTGATGCACAAAAGTTCTTAATTTTAAGGCACAATTTATGTATTTTTTCTCTTCTTGCCTGTACTTTTTGTCTCATACCCAAGAAATCGTTGCTGAGTCTAAATTTTCTTCTAAGAGTTTTATAGTTTTAGCTAGTATTTTAGGTCTTTGAACTATTATGAGCTAATTTTTGTATAAGGTTCAGGGTTCAATTTTATTCTTTGGCTTTTAGATATCCAGTTCTCTCAACACCATTTGTTGAAAGGTTGTCATTTTGCCATTGAATGCTCTTTGTACCCTTGTCAAAAATCGTTTGAAAACATATGCAAAGGTTTCTTTCGAGGCTCTGTACTTTATTGCACTAGTCTGTATGTCTGTCTTTATGCCAACACCGCACTGTTTGATTACCATATCTTTCTAGTAAGTTTTGGAATCAGGAAGTATGAGACATCCAACTTTGTTCTTCTTTTTCAAGATTATTTTGGCTATTTGGAGTACCTTGACATTCCATGTGAATTTTAGGATGGATTTTTCTATGTCTGCAAAACACCCTTAGGGATTTAATAGGGATTACATTGAACCTGTAGGTGACTTTAGGTAGTGTGACATCTTACTAACATTAAATCCTCCAGTCCATGAATGTCTTTCCATTTATTTGTGTCTTCTATAATATCTTTCAGCAACATTTTGCAGTTTTCAGTATACAAGCCTTTTCTCGCCTTGGTTAAGTTTGTTCTTAAGTATTTTATTCTTTTTGGTGATGTTTTGAAATGGAATTGTTTTCTTAATTTCCTCTTTGAGACATTCCTATATAGTATAGAAATTCAGCATCATTTTATGATAAAAAGCTCCCAAGAAATTGGATGTAGAAGTAACATACCTCAACATAATAAATGTTGTATAGGTCAAATCCACAACTACCATCATATATGGATTAAGTTTTAAAACTTTCCCACTAAAATCGGGAACAAGACAAGTATGCCCAGTCTCACCCTTACTTTTCAACATGGTACTGCAATAAAAATTCCTGTGAAATTTTTAGTTTTCTACATATAGATCATGTCATCTGTGAAGTGAGATAATTTTACTTAATGAGATAATTTTTACTTAATATTATTACATGTAGCAGTGCTTCTAATGGTAACAATTTCCTATCTTTTGGATCTCAGGGTAAACATTACTTCTTAAGAAAGTCCTTCTCTGATGAACTTAGCCATAGTAGACTTCTCCCTCTTATTTTCTGTCACAGCACCCTGTTTGCTGTCTTAGAAGCTCTGAATAAAACAATAATAACTTTATTAAACTATCCCTTATATATTGTGTGACTCAAAAGAACGTAAGGCCCATGCAGGAAGGACCTTTTAAAGATTTTATTTCAGTTTTATTTATTGCTGGGGTCCCACTCATAGCACAGTTCCTGGTATGGAAGTTGACAAAAGAAACCTTAATTTAATTTGAGTCCAGAAGCCTGGAGGGGGAGCTCTCACACCCTATCCTACACTCTAAGAGGAAGAAACCTGTGCTTGCATCTTCAACAAGAAGTAAAACTACATTAATGCTGAAGGAAGATTTCTCTCCCCACCTGGAAACAGCGAAGCCAATGGGAAATGCCGCGCCTCAGCCAAGGAGAAGCCATTTCTTCCCTGAACTGTTGCTTTCCCCCATGTACTTTCTTTTAGATCAGTTCCTCCCCTTTTCCTCGTAACTCATCTCCTTTGTTGTCTAGATTTGCCTACAGTCCACCATAGCACGCACATGCCAAATTGCAATTCCTTTGGCTGTTGCCAAATAAACTCATCTTGAGGGTGAAATAGTAGGTGCCGACAAAAATAATCCATAACCAATCTATAAATGAAAACTTGAGTGAGTTTATTCTGAGCTAAAATGTGAGGACCATGGCCTGGGGCCTTTCTTCCCGAAGGAAGAAAGGGCACCAAAGAAGTGGGGTATACAGAGTGGTTATACACCCCCAGAGAGAATGTTTCACATATGATTAAAATGTCCTTCACACAATAGTCACAAGATTGCTCTGTTGGCACAGCAATTGATGGACACAGCAGATAGGTCTGCTCTCTTGGTGAACACAGCAGGGTGGCAAGTCTGTTTTCTCAAGCTGGCTGGTCACAGGTGAGCTGGGTGGTCAAAGGTGAGCACAGTAATCAGTTCCTAGCCAAGGAAGAGATGCTTATCCTTAAGGAAATGCCAATATGGGGGGAAGTTGCACCTTTATCTTAAGGGCATTTGTTCTTGCCATAGTAAATGTTTAAAGCAGATATACAATGCATGCTCAATGGCCATGGTCAGGCTCTTTTGGAAAAAAAAATGTCAGGATGAATTAGGTTTACACCAAATGGCTTTCTCATATACTCTGATATACCCTCTTGCTTGCCATTTCTATTTGTCACAGGTGAATTTGCTTTTTAAGTTGACACTGGAATAAAATAGGTGGCCTTAATTTTTAAAAGTAATCCATAATTGGATAAATAATTAGTTATTACACCTAAATTGGTGACATTTTTTAACATATGTTATCACACTTCAAGACAGAATAAATTGACTATTAAATAAAAGGAAAGAGAAATTTGCTATGACAAGAGAGGAAATACTTGATAAATTAATCTTCACTGGAACAAAATGACTGGCTTGATATTTTATTCTTGACTTGCAATAGTCTTATCATGGTTCTGAAGCTTTTTGGTTTCTCTATGTTACATCTTTCTGACACTAATTATGTGATTTGTGCTAGTATATATTTACACCTAAATGTTCTTTTAAATTTTATGGCAAATCCCAGTGAATTTAATTAAGCAAGCATTAGTCTTGGATATATGCCAATTCCAGGACTCAATGATAAATGTGATCAGAAAGGGTAAAGTGTCCAATGATCTTTGCCCCAGTTGAGAAGAAGATGCTACCCTCTTCAGAACTGCTCTGAACTTTTCAGGAGTTCCTTTGTTAGGCTTAAAGTATGTCATAAAAAAATCACAAGAATATCTCTAAAAACTCAAGTCAAATGGTCTGGCTGTACCAACACAATAGAATGAGAAGCACTAAACAATTGAATGGTGTTTTTCTATTTTGAAGTTAGTAGGAAAGAAGTTACCCCAGGAAACTTTCCCTGGGAAATGGCTAGTAGCTGTTCTTATGTAAAATTAGGATTTGCTTATCTTTTGATTAAATTATCCTAACGTGATAAAATTTTGTTTATCTGTGTGCATCATACAAATCCTATCAAATAATCTACAGTGCAAATGAAAATAATCTTCTGTATAATCAGACGACTCAGTGGAGAAAATAGACAGACAGTCGAATGAAACAAAATCTATCCTCAAGTCATAATGCAGCTTTTTGTCCTCTCTTGTCATAGTGGATGAAAGAAGAATTCCAGGTCCCTATGAATAAGTTAAAAAGTCTTCCTTCAGATTGTCAACAAGCCATCATAAGGTAAGACTAACAGTAAACAGTGGGAACCAGGCTTCACAATTGTGTGACTTTCTTCATTATGTAAGAAATTAAATCACTTTGAAATAAATCAAACTTAAAGTTCAATTCTAGTTTTATTACTTAGAAATGTGTGATCTTGGGAAAATTAATTACATGTTCTGTACCTCAATTTTTTCAGCTATGAAATGGGGATTACAATTCTTGTTACAGTAAGTATTAAGTATGATATATTAAATTGTGAGTGTGTGATTAGAACCCCTTGTAAGAGTTTTGAGCATTAGTTGATATAATCACAATAAGATTTTAAAAGGATCATTTGAGCTGCTTCTGGAGAAGAAACTGTTGGAGGACAGAATGAAAATGGAGATACTGTGCAGGAGGTTATTGCAGTGGGCCAGGAAGAAAATGGGGGTTGGGAAATGATCAAATTTGTGATATATTAGAAAGTAGAGTCAATAGAACTTGTTAAATGTATCAACAAGTAAAACGGAAGCAATAAGGGAGTGAAGGACACTGTCACATTAATTGTCTGAAAAATTGCATGGAAAGTGATACCATTTAATGAGATAAGGAACATGTATGCTTATTGTAGAAAATTAAAAATTTAGTTTTATAAATACTAAACTGACATCCAATTAGTGACGTCTAGCAGTGGAGATTTTGTATACACACATTTGAAAATTAATGGAGAGATAGCTGCTGGAGACACAAAACTGAAGTGCCTCAGGGTTTACTGGTCACAGAAAACTGAAATATTCATCTAAAGACCCTAAAAAAATGGTTTCAATGAGACAAGAGACAACCTAGCACAGTGACCTTCCATTCATATTTGATCTACTCACTTTGACTATGTAAATTACCCTAAATGGGTCTCAAGTATTACACTTTTTTGACTTTATGAACGGTGCACCTTTCATGGAATTCCATTTCCATCTTCTCTTGTTCTTTCACTTTTCATTTAAAACCCAGCTAGAACATTGCTTCCTTTGCGAAGCCATCTCTTATTCCAATTTGGTTGATACATTCCTACACTGTGTCCCTTAGCATTGTGTGAATATTCTTATAATGGTTCTTATGACAGTAGCCTAGAATTGACTTGTCATTCAATACATATCAAATCATTAAGGACAGGCAACAATGTCTTATTCAATTTGGTAATCACTGTGTCCATGACTCATTTGCCACAAATAGATACTGTTAATTGAATGAATAAATAAAATATTAAATTTATAGTACATTTAAAAGGTTTCCCACTTGCTTTGTAGGTAAAGTGCTTCTAATATCTGAAGTCAGCATCTAATAGAGATTAGATGGAACCAAGCAACAATGTGACTTACTTTGTCCTCTTGGGCCTCACGCAGAATCCAAAGGAACAGAAAGTCCTTTCCATTATTTTCTTGTTCTTCTATATTTTGACCATGGTGGGCAACATGCTCATTCTTGAGACTGTAACTTTCAGTAAGAGGCTGGACACCCCAATGTACTTTTTTCTTGGTAACCTGTCAATTTTGGATGTCATTTATTCCTCTTCCATTACCCCCTGGTTGATTTCAGACTTGTTCTTTGGGACAAACACCATGTCCTTCCAATATTGTATGATGCAGCTCTTTACAGAGCATTTTTCTGCTGGATCAGGGGTGTTTCTTCTGTTGGTGATGGCCTATGACCAGATGTGGCCATCTGTAAGCCCTTGCATTATTTGGTCATCATGAGGAGGTGGGTGTGTATTTGGCTGCTAGTAGTGTGTTGGGTTGGAGGTTTTCTGCACTAGTAATTCAGCTTTACACTATTTATGGGCTCCCATTCTGTGGACCGAACATCATTGATCATTTTTTCTGTGACATGTACCCCTTATTGAAGCTCATCTGTACGGACACCTATGTCATTGGCCTTTTAGTGGTGGCCAATGGAGGACTGATCTGCACTTTTGCTCTTACTCCTCTCTTATGGTGTCATCTTGCACTCTCTAAAAAACCTTAGTCAGGAAGGGAGGCTGAAAGCTCTCTAGACCTGTGGTTCCCACATCACTGTGGTTGTTTTCTTCTTTGTTCCTTGTATTTTCATAAATGCAAGACCTGCACAGACTTTCCCCATTGACAAATCATTGAGCTTGTTTTATACAGTCATAACTCCCATGCTGAACCCATTAATCTACACTCTGAGAAATTCGGAGATGACGAATGCTGTGAAGAAACTCTGGAGAAGAAATTTCATATCTTGTAGTAAACAAGTTTATTACCTACCATGAAGAGAGTCATTTCACATTAGGGTCCATTTCCTTGCAATGCAGAAGTCTTCTTAAATCTGATACTGACTTTCTTCAAAGAATTTATGATAATTATAATTAAGCAAAGAACTATGTGATTGTGCTATTAATTACTGCTTCTCTCCCTTGTTGGGGATCATAACTGGTCACCTCAAAATATGTCTGTTTGGCTGGATTATTTTTAAGAACAAAAGACTCTGAAAGAAAGTTTGCCCTCCCCTACCTGCCTAAAAGAATTTAAGATAAAAGGCCTGTCCCCAGGATAGGCCATCACCATAGATAACTCTGGGTATTGATAGACTGAAAGAGTCCTTGCTAAACACATTCTTATCAAAGTTCTGTTTACCAAATATTTGCTTTTCCATTTCCATGTGAATTGCCTTCCTCCCCTTTGAAGTCCCAAACCACTACCACCAACATTCTCTTTTGTCCTTATCTAAAGATGCTATTTAAGGTGACAACTTTGGTCATTCTAGGGAGATACTCAGTTTTCCTGAGTGTCTCCCAACTACACACATTACAAAGCTTTGTTTGATTTTCTCCTATTTTTTTTTTTTTTTGGAGGAAGATTAGCCCTGAGCTAACTACTGCCAATCCTTTTTTTGCTGAGGAAGACTGGCCCTGAGCTAACATCGATGCCCATCTTGCTCTACTTTATACGTGGGATGCCTACCACAGCATGGCTTTTGCCAAGCGATGCCATGTCCACACCCGGATCCAAACCAGTGAACCCCGGGCCACCAAGAAGCGGAACATGTGAACTTAACTGCTGCACTGCTGGGCCACCCTGATTTTCTCCTGTTATTCTGTGTCATGTCAATTTAATTTATAGCCCAGGCAGAAGGACCCAGAGGATAGAGGATTTGTCTTCTTCCCCTACACCCTGCTAGAATGTAGGGTCTTATAATGTCCTGTTTATCACTTCACCTAGAGCAGTAATGCCTATAAAGCAACGAGTCAATAATATATAATGAATTAGTGAGGAAATTTTTATTTAGTTACCTTAATTTTTAATCAATTTATACATTTCTCTTTTTTGCTTTTTTCCGAGACTATTATTTCTATTCAGATTCTCGTCATTTAAGTTCATTCTTATAATTACAGTATTTAAAATACTTAATGCTATATACTCTGTCTTCTTTGTGAAATTTTAGTTGCGTTATATATGAAATTTTTAATGTAATACGTCTAGATTTTAAAGAAAAATTGAAGTGTAATATATAATAAGTAGTAAAAATGCAAACTGTACAAAACGGGATAAAGTGAAGATAAATTTCTTATTTATCTCTGTTTAGTCTCCAGTCCTCTTCCCCAGAGGCAGTCACTTATCTTTTTCTTAATATTCTTCAGGTAATAATCTTTCCAAATGCAAATGCATTCAAATATATTTGTGTTTTTTCTGTGTATGTTAATACTTGCATTTGCTATGCAACATCTTGAAAAGATTTCCATACCAGTCCATATAGTTCTAACAGTTTTTCTCAAACTGTATTATACTGCCTTATAAACATATATTAAAATTCATATATGCATACCTCTTCATGCTATTCCTCTTTTTCTATGACAAATAATTTTACAATAAATATGCTTTTGAATATGTGCAAGTATGAGTTCCTAGAAGTGAAACTGTCGTACATATTTGAATCAGTGGTCAGATACTGTATGTATATGAAATGTTGGTATTCATAGTTACTGCCAAACTAGCATCCTTGAGGACATACAAACTGCCACACTCCTGCCCACCATCTATGAGGATACTTTTGTCTACAATCTCAACCAACAGCACCTGATAAATATTTATGCATACATCTTGAAGTTATTTTATTTCATTTTTTATACTTTATTTAAAATCCTTTTGATATAATTGAATTTGAGCATCTTTTTGCATTTACTGTGATTTGTATTTCTTTTCCTGTGAGTTGTCTATTAATATCTTATATGTATTTTATTCAATAGATGTTTTGCATACTGATTTCTGTGAGTTAATTGTGTACGGGAAATGACACCTTTTACTATTGTTCATGCAGTTATTATTTTTCTGGCTTCTGTTATGGTTTTGACTTTATTATACTATGTAGAATGCTTTTGGCATGCAAATTATTTTTCTTTACATGTGATATTTATTTACTTTTAGTTTTTTGTTTCTTGCTGAAAGACTTTCTCCACTTTACTCTTACCAAAATATTCTTCAGCTATATTTGGCATTTAATTTTTAAGCATTTTTGTGGTCCTTATCTTATTTTAAAACTTCTAATCCATCTGAAGTTTATTTGATATAGGAGTTAAATAGGGATTGCACTTTAGTTGTTTTTCTAAATTTTAGTTGTTTTTCATAGTTGCATAATTATCTCTTTGTCATTGATTTGAAGTCCTGACTACTGTTTTCTAAACTCCTATATATATTTGGATCCAACTGAGGACTCTATTCTATTTTGTTGATCTCTTTGTTCAGGTACCAATTGACACACAATGTAGTTGCTTTGATATATAATGCATTTTGGTATATGAGATGACTAGCAGTCCCTCATTACTATTTTTTTTTCAGAAGCTTGTCTAGTCTTGCATGTGTATGTTGCAAAATTAAGTTTAAAATAAAATAATAAATTTAAATAAGAAAATAATATAAGTTGAAAATTAAAGTAAGTTTACAATTAAATTGAAATGTTTAAAATAGTTTAGTTAGAAAAAGTTCAGTTATTATTTTCAAGAAGATTCAATTTAAGAAGATTAATTTAGGAAAAGTTTATATCTTTAGAATATTGAAGAGAATATATCTTTTCATTCATCAGGTCATCTTCTATACCCTTGGGTAGTGCTTCCATTTCCTGCCTGTGTTACTTTTCCCTTAGAGATAGCTGCTCTTCTTCACTCATGACCCTAAAATGTCAGCTGACACTTAGGCTGTAAAGAAAATCATCTCTTCCAGGAAGTGCATGACTCAAGTCTTTGCTGAGCATCTTTTGGTGCTGCTGAGATTGTTCTGCCCATGATGGATGCCAGTGACCACTATGTGGCCATCTGTAAACCCCTGTACAATGAAATCACCAAGAGTGACAAGGATGTGGCTTCCTCTTTCAAGTGGTTTGAGCCAGAGGCTTTGTCCTTGCAACCATTCAGATCCTCCTCACAGTCTGGCTGCCTGTCTCTGGCTCCAATGTCATGGACCTTTCATGTGTAACTTGAACCTTCTGTTGAAATTCGTCTTCATGGGCACTCATACCCTTCATGTCTTTGTTGCTGTCAAGAGTGAGTTCATCTCTCGGTTAAATTTTTCCTCTTGATGGTCTTCTATGTGGTCATCTTGTACTTTCTAAGGATGTATAACATGCAGGGGAGATGCAATGCTCTCTCCACCTGTCTATCACATGACTGTTGTCATCTTAGTCTTTGTGCCCTGCATATTTATATGTTTGCACCCAATCGCCACCTTCTCCATTGATAAAGCGGTGGCTGTGTTTTATACTATGACAACTCCCTTGTTAAACTTCTTAAACCTACACACTCAGAAATTTAGAGGTGAAAAATGCTATGAGAAAGTTCTGGAGTGAAAAAGTGACTTTGAGAAATAATCATAACAATATAAAATGAACTTATCCTTTAAATGGAGAAGAGAAAAGAAGATAATTTCTATGGTTCAGAGCCAAATGAACACTATTAGTTAAAAGTATGTTGATGTCATCCTATAAGCACATCAAGGAAAAGTCCAAGAGTAAAATTATATATCATTATAAAAATATTCTATTTAGATTTATGTATTTCCCAATGGTTGTAAAATTTTAAGGTAGCATCAAAATTAGAGTTTCTATAAAATTCAGATTATCATGACAGTGTTAAATTTAGTAAATTTGTTGTTGGATTGACATACCTACCTTTTAAATAAATTACTCAGGTGCGTCTGAAGTCAATGATCTTTGCATACACTTTGAGCTATTTTGCTGTAGTTTATGTTCACATAATGAGCCTATTAATGCAGTCACCTTAGTTCTTAAATTTATTTTTTAAATTATGTTCCAGTATATATAACAAAATTTGCAATTTTAACCATTTTTTAAATAAATGTGTTTTTTTTTTTGAGGAAGATTAGCCCTGAGCTAACATCTGCTGCCAATCCTCTTATTTTGCTGAGGAAGATTAGCCCAGAGCTGACATCTGTGCCCATCTTCCTCTACTTTATATGTGGGACACTTACCACAGCATGGCTTGCCAAGTGTTGCATGTCTACACCCAGGATCCGAACTGGCGAACCCTGGGCCACCGAAGCAGAATGTGCAAACTTAATTGCTGTGCCATGAGGCCAGCCCTCCCAATTTTAACCATTTTTAAGTGTTCAGTTCACTGGCCTTAAGTTAATTCACATTGTTATGCAAACATCCCCACCATATATTTCCAAAACTTTTTCATCTTCCTAAAACTGAAACCACACCCATTAAACAATAATTCCCCGTCTCTGAGCCCCAGGCAACCAACATTCTACTTCCTGTTAATGAATTTAACAACGTTAGTACCTCATGTAAATGAAATTATATAATCTTTGCCCTTTTGTGACTGTCTTATTTCACTTAGGATGATATACTGTATATTAATCTATTTTTTAGCATATGTCAAAATTTCCTTCCTTTTCTAAGCTAAATAGCATTCCATTGTATGCATATACCTCATTTTGCCTATACATTTATCTGTCAGTGGACACTTGAGCTGCTTCTACTAGAAGGACCTACAACTAGAATATACAACTATGTATTGGGCGGCATTGGGTAGAAAGAAAATAAGAGGAAAAGAAAAAGATTGGCCACAGATGTTAGCTCAGGTGCCAATCTTTAAAAAAGAAAATCTGAATATATAGGAATGTTTTAGGTCTCTATTCTCCTTATTCTTTTTTTTTGTGAGGAAGATTTGCCCTGAGATACTGTCTGTTGCCAATCCTCCTCTTTTCTTTCCTTGAGGAAGATTAGCCTTGAGTTAACATCAGTGTCGATCTTCCTCTACTTAGCATGTGGCATGCCTCCACAGCATGGCTGATGAGTGGAGTAGGTCTTCACCTGGGATCCAAAGCTGTGAACCCGAGTGGCTGAAGCAGAGTGCATGGAACTTTAACCACTCAGCCATGGGACTGGCCCCTCTCCATATTCTTTTTTTGTAATTTCTACTTCTGCCATATCTGGGCTGATTCATTCTTTCTCTTTCTGCCCCCAAATGGAAGGTCTAACATTTACTGTACATTATTTGGACTAAAAGTCATTGTTATTGTTATCTTAGCTGCTTATTCAGAGTGAGAGCCTTTTTTTCTTCACGATTCTACTGTGTGAAAGAGATTTTCTGTATTATTTTTGTAAGCAAATTTTGGAGACATGGGTGATAAGATTTAGTATATTAGAATGATATATGACTATGACTGTTCTAATCATGATATGATATGATTAGAAATATTAGAGCATATTGTTTGAATTAGACAGTCCTAAGATAAAACTTAATTTTTCCACTTAGAGTTTGAATTTCTGCAAAACACAACATCTTGAGGATTCAATTAAAGAATACTGATAGAGACATTATCAGGATCAAATAAAGAATTCTTGGAAAGCTCTTAGTACCACTGAATACTTAATAGATGTTAGTTATTATGAACATTCTTTATTACTGGAGTCTGAGAGTATAATAGAAATATTCATTAATCTAAGCTTTCTGTGAGCTTTAGAAGAAATGATACTCTGCATTTTTTCCTGTTGTGAAGAATATTCTGAAAGCTGACTGCCATTTTAGAAGCTCTTGGGTACTGGAATGGTTTCCAACCTCCTCGGCCATTACTGAACCTCTGTCTCCTGGTTTTCTAATCTACATTTCTAATCTACATTGCCTCCACTTTCTTGGGGCTGAGTCATTTGTGCGTCTAATTTTCTCCTGACAAGTCCTTTTTGAGGAGTCAAGGTATTATTTTGTTATGAATCTGAGGCCAACAGAGCAGGCAACCAGAATATGAACTGAGAAAATAAAGGGAGATACTTGTTTAGAGAAGATAGTATGTGATAGAGGTTAAGAGAAGGCACTACAGTCAGATTTCCTGGGTTTCAATGCAACCTGGGAAAAGTTTTAAAATTCTACGCCACATATTCTACATCTGTAAAAACAGTAATGATAGTGATTATCTCATAGAGCCATTGGGCCAGATAGATGAGTTAATATTTGTTAAGTGCTTATAACAGTGCCTGACACATAGAAAACATTATAAAAGTGTTTTTAAAAGCAAAGATATGACCTTGATGAGTATGATTAATTACTCTTTTCTGAGATCACCAAACAACCCTAACCTATAATTAATTCAGCTCTAATTAAAGTCAGGATGAAGCTAAATGAAACCTTATATACTTATATTTATCTATCTATCATCTATCTGCATCTATCTCTCTATCTATCTACCTATCTCATCTATCTATATCATACATATTCAAGCAAATATTACCTTAAGATGCTGAACTATGCTGATTGGTAGAATGAAAATTACCTGGCCAAATTTACACTAAAATATAATAGGCTTTTCATAGCATCCAGGGCTAGGCACGGTTGCTCACCACTCAAATACAAATCTCTGTAGATTTATCCAGTACTACAGTTTACCATGTTGCCTATGTTTCAGTCCCAATGGCTTCATTTTTGCCCTAAGGTCTCAGCACTAGTTCTTTATCCCTAAAATGCTTGCCTTTCAGAGGTCTGCACGAGTGGCTCTTTGTTATTACTCAGTTTTCACTCCAACTGCCACCTTCTAAGAGAGGTCTTTCTTAATCATCCATGTAAAGCCATCCTCTTTCTCCTTCAGTTACTGTCTATCAAACAACCCTGTTAATTTTCTTCTCAGCATTTTTCACAATCTGATTCATCTGTTTTTTGTTCCTCTCTTCCAACTAATATATAAACTCCATAAAAATAGAAGCATTATTTGTTTTGTTCACTACTACATATCTAAGTATCTAGAACAGAGATTGACACAGAATAAATGCTTAATAAATATTTACTCAATAAATTACCATCATATCCATGTAATACTCTTGAGAATAAATGCATTTGTAAAAAGAAACCTTCTTAACTGCAATGCTTCTGAAGTTGATGATCTTCTACCTTGCTGGTAAATTGAAATGGAGAATTTCAGATTAGTCTGGTGTATGTCAGAGTTCTCCCTTGAAGAGATAGAATCATATCTAGAGAGATTAATTAGAAGGCACTTACTACATGAAATTATAGCATAAAGAACTTTTGGAAGAGCTAGAGTCACAGATTCTAGTCTGAGTGACAAGAAACAATTTGCATAAGCACCCCTGACAGGACTGTCAAGCTAAAGGACATGCTGTGTCTGCTGACACCATAACCATGCTGGCACTGGCTAACTGCAAAGGTGCCATCACTGCTCTGACCTAGAACCACTCTGACTCTGTTGACTTCATACCAGAAGCCAGCCTCAGATAACTAATTTCTACTTTAAAGACTTGCACAGATGATCCTGGTTGGCAGAACTAAAGTCACATGTCTGCACTCAATTGTCAAGGAGATCTGGAAAATGTAGTCCTTTGGATTTTATGTTGGGAGTGTGGACACTACATCCTCCGGGACACTAACAAAATGTCTGGGTGCATTCAAAGTTTTTGGGCAGCCACACACCTTTGGTTTTGAGTACGGTTGCTGATGGAGGCTTGTGTAAAGTATTTTATTTTATCTGTTAGATAGTTGTCCCTGTTTCTGTTTGCAATACACATAAGAAATAAGGGAGTCATAAAGGACCACAAGTAAGTTAGTGAGTAGAAACATTATTGATACTATAGAGAGCTGTTGATATATTCACTTAAATTTTATTGAACACCTACTCTGTAAGCATTGTGCTTAGTGCTCAAGCAGAAACACAAATAAGTGATATTTCTTAACCTTTCCTGTATAGTAAAGCATGTGATTTAGTAGCAATTTTAAAATAGCTCTTCGATCTTAATTTTGAAATATTTCAGATGGAAAATTTCCCTAATTAAAAAAATATCTAAGTTATTTACTCCCACTTTAAAAGACTTGAAAAAATAAAATCCAGATTCCTTACTAAGCTCCGTACTGCCCTGAAGAGTATGGTTCCTATTCATGTCTTCAATTCCAGTTTGTTTTCTCCTCTGTCTTCCCTATTACCTCTATGTATACTGACCTTTCAGTGTCTTGAACTTGCTACGCTCCTTTTTTTTTTTTTTGAGGAAGATTAGCGCTGAGCTAACTACTGCCAATCCTCCTTTTGCTGAGGAAGACTGGCCCTTAGCTAACATCCGTGCCCATCTTCCTCTACTTTATACGTGGGACGCCTACCACATCATGGCTTTTGCAAAGCGGTGCCATGTCTGCACCCGCGATCCGAACTGGCGAACCCCGGGCTGCGGAGAAGCGGAACATGCGAACTTAACCACTGCGCCACTGGGCCGCCCCGGCTACACTCTTTTCAACACTGAAACTACATGTAACAGTGCTTCCAATGGAAGCAACTTCCTCTCCTTTGGGTCTCAGTTTAAACATAACATTTAGGAAAGACCTTCTCTGATGCCATTATCTGTGATAGAATTCTCCTTCTTTTCTGTCTCAGTACCTTGTTTGTTGCCATTAGCACTGATTAAGATTATAATTATTTTATTAAAAAGTCCTCTTATTTATCATCTGTCTCTCTATAAGAGTATAAGGTTGATGCAGGCATGGTCTTTTATATGATTTTTTCCCCATGTTTTATTAGTTGCTGTGCCCTCTTTCATAGCAGAGTTCCTGATATAAAATACGTGCTCTAATTTTTTTTAAATAACCAAAAGTTGGATAGTTATTTTATCTAAATTGGTGATAAAATTTTTAATGTTTCTAGCCA
The DNA here is from genome assembly GCF_041296235.1 of Equus asinus. NCBI lineage: Eukaryota > Metazoa > Chordata > Mammalia > Perissodactyla > Equidae > Equus > Equus asinus. The sequence continues at coordinate 18,075,686 of NC_091806.1, forward strand.
CGCTTCAAGACAGAATAAATTGAGTATTAAACAAAAGGAAGGAAACACTTGCTAGGACAAATGGGGACACTTGATAAATTAATCTTCACTGGAGCAAAATGACTCAGCTGATAATTTATTCTTGACTGGCAATAGTATCATAATTGTTCTAAAGCTATTTTTTTTCTCCATGTTACATCTTTCTGATCCTAATTATGTGATTTGTCCTGGTCGTATGTTTACATATAGATGTACTTTTAAATGTTGTGGCAAATCCCAGTGAATTTAATTAAGGTAGAATTAGTCTTGGATATATTCCAATTCCAGGACTCAATGATAAATGTGGTTAGAAGGAATAAAATGACCAATGATCTTTGCCCCTGTTGGGAAGCAGAAGATATCCTCTTAAGAACTTGTATAAATTTTTCAGGAGGTGCATTGTTATATTTAAAGCATGACATAAAAAAAAGCACAAGAATGTCTCTCAAAATCTCAAGACAGATAGTCTGGCCAGACCAAAATGATAGAATGAGAAGGGCTAAGCAATTGAATGGTGTTTTCCTATTTGGAAGTTCATAGGACAGAAGTTACTCAGGAAAAATTTCCATGGGAAATGGTTGAACAGACAGCTGAATGAAACCAAATATATCCTCAAGTCATAATGCATCTTTTTGTCCTCTGTTGTCATACGGGATTAATGAAAAATTCCAGGTTCCTGTGAGTGAGTTAAAAAGTCTTCCTTCAGACTGTGAACAAGCCTCCATAAGGTAAGACTAACAGTAAATAGTGGCAACTGGGTTTCACAATTGTGTTAATTTCTTCATTCTGTAAGAAATTAAATCACTTTGAAATAAACAGATTCCAAGCCTAGTTTTATCACTTAAAAATGTGTGACCTTTGGGAAATTAATTAGATGTTCTGAGCCTCAATATCTTCAACTGGGAAATGGGGATTATAGTTCTTGTTACTGTAAACAGTAAATGGAATACATTAAATTGTGCGTATGTGATTGGAATCCACTGCAAGAGTTTTGAGCAGTGGAGTGATATAATCAGAGTGAGATTTAAAAGGGAATATTTGAACTGCTTCAGGAGAATAAATTATTGGGGACAGAGTTAATTTGGAGAGTCTTGGTAGGAGGTTATTGCTGTGGGCCAGGGAGGAAATGGGGGTTGGGAAATGATCAAATTTGTGATACACTGGAAAGTAGAGTCAACAGGATTTGTTAAGGTCTGAATAATAATTTGAGAGCACTAAAAGAGTGAAGGATGCTGTGAGATTTATTGTCTGAACAATAACATGAAGGTAGTACCATTTAATGAGATGAGGAACACCTATATGTATCATGGAAAATTAAAAATTTAGCTTTATAAATACCAAATTGACAGACAATTGGAGATGTCCAAAATTTGAGACGTAGCATGTATGTTTGAAAATTAGTGGAGAGAAGGAATGGAGACGCAAAATAGAAGTGCTTCTGCATTTATTGGTCACAGAAAAGTGATCTATCCATCTACAGACCTTAAGAAAGAGGTCTCAAGAGGTCTGAGACACTCCAGGTCAATGAGTTTCCATTCACAATTTGTTATACTCACTTTGAATATGCAAATTACCTTGAGAGTCAGGTATTACGCATTTCTGACTTTACAAATGGTGCACCTTTTCATAGGATTCCCTTATCATCTTCTTTTGTTCTTTGCCTTTTCCTGAAAAAACTCAGCTAAAGCACTGCTTCCTCTCGGAAGCCGTTTCTGATTCCAGTTTGATTGATATATCCCTGCATTGTGACACTTAGCATTGTGTGAATATTGTTATAATGGCACTTATTATATTGACCTGGATTGTACTGATCTCTCATTATGCATCATATCACCAAGGGTAGGGGACTATGTTTTATTCGACTTAGTAACCAAAATGTGACACATCTGACACAAATAGATATTCTGTACACTTTCTTTTAATTGAATGGATAAATAAAAGATTAAACATATAATGCATTTAAAAGTTTTCCCTCTTGTTTTATAGGTAAACTGCTTCTAATATCTGAAGTCGGCACCTGTAAAGACTAAATGGAAACTTGGAACAATGTGACTTACTTTATCCTCTTGGGCCTCACAGAGAATCCAAACGAGCAGAAAGTTCTTTTTGTTTTGTTTTTACTCTTTTACATTTTGACCATGGTGGGCAACATGCTCATTATTGTGACTGTGACAGTCAGTAAGAACCTGGACTCCCCGATGTACCTTTTCCTTGCAAGTCTCTCATTTATCGATGTCCTGTATTCCTCTTCCATTTCCCCCAGATTGATTTCAGACTTGTTCTTTGGGGAAAATACCATATCCTTCCAGTCTTGTATGGCCCAGCTCTTTACAGAGCACTTTTTAGGTGGATCAGAGATCTTTCTTCTGTTGGTGATGGCCTATGACCGCTATGTGGCCATCTGTAAGCCCTTGCATTATTTGGTTATCATGAGGCAGTGCGTGTGTATTGTGCTGCTGGTAGTGTGTTGGGTTGGAGGCTTTCTACACTCAGTAATTCAGCTTAGCAGTATTTATGGGCTCCCATTCTGTGGCCCCAACATCATTGATCACTTTATGTGTGATATGTATCCTTTATTGAAACTCGTCTGTACTGACACCCGTGTCGTTGGCCTCTTAGTGGTGGCCAATGGAGGACTGATCTGCACTGTTGTGTTTCTGCTCTTACTCTTCTCTTATGGTGTCATCTTGCGCTCTCTAAAGAATCTTAGTCAGGAAGGGAGGCGGAAAGCCCTCCAGACCTGTGGTTCCCACATCACTGTGGTTGTCTTCTTCTTTGTTCCCTGTATTTTCATGTATGCAAGACCTGCAGAGACCTTCCCCTTTGACAAATCATTGAGCGTGTTTTATACAGTAATAACCCCCATGCTGAACCCATTAATCTACACTCTGAGAAATTCAGAAATGACCAATGCTATGAAGAAGCTGTGGAAAAAAATAATTATGTCAACTAGTAAGTAAGTTCATCATCCATCATAAAGAAAGTAATTTGGCATTAAACCCATCTCTTTTGAGTGTAAAAGTCTTCATAAATCTGATGCAAACTTTCTGTTTCTTCAAAGGATTTATGATAATTATAAGTTAAGGATAAACTGTGTTTGTGCTATTAATAGCAATTTCTCTACTGGATGTAAGTTCTATAATATCTTATTTATTATTTTACCTAGAAAGGTGAAATGCATGGACAGTAGGGAGCCAATAAGTAATATGTAATGAATTAATCAATGAAATTTTTATAGTGTTGCACTAATTTTTAATTAATTTATGTATATTTTTATTACTTTATTTTTCATTCTTAGCCCTATTTTTAGTCATATTCTTGTCTTTTATCTTCATTATTTTCATTGTACTAGTTAGGATATTCAATGATTTATAGAGTTTTTTTTATTCAATTTCATTTGTGTTACATATGAGCTCTTTAGTGTAATATTTTACCTTTTTAAATAAAAGTTTGCACGTATAATAGATGATAAATATTAAAAATAGAATCCTTACTAAGTGGTAATAGTGTAGAATAAACCTCCTACTCATCCTTCACCAAAGTCTCCGAGTTCTTCCAGATGTAATCACTACAGTCTGTAAGATTCTGCAATTAATAATCTTTGCAAATATAAGCACATTTCATATATGTCTTTGTGTTTATATCTGCATATAAATTTTGCATTTTACTACTCAGCCTCCTGAATATCTTTCCACATCAGTCTATATAGATTGAAATCATTCTCAGTTTCCTCATATTGCTTAATGCTCCTTTATCGAGATACACTAAAATTAATTTATCCAGTCCTCTTCATGTTTCCCCCAATCTTTTTCTATGACAAATTATTCTGCATTGAAGTCTTTATGAAATTGTGTAAGTATGAGTTCATAGAAATGGAATTGCTGAGTCAATTGGTATGTGTATTTAAATTGTTGATGTTCGCAGTTATTGCCAAAATGCCATCCATGAGCTTGTACTAAACTATACTACTGCCCTCAGTCTGTAAAATGCTGTTTGACCACATTCTCAACAATCAGTGCTTGATAAACATTTATGGTATTTGACAATCTGATTAAAGAAATTATGTTTCAATTATATGGCTTAATTTGTAGTTAATAAATACAGGTGAATTTGAGCATCTATTCACGTTTGAAATGATTTGTATTTCTTTTTTGTGAATTGCCTATTAATGAATTTTACCTGTTTTACTTGATTGCTGATCTTTTCCATACTGATTTTTATGATTTAATTATATACTAAGAAAATTAACCTTTTTACCATTGTGTGTGTAATTATTATTTTTCCAGCTCATGATTTATTTTCCATGTTTTTATACTGTGAAGAATATTTTTGGCCATATAGAAATAGATTTATATTTACATAATCAAATCTTTCAATATATTCTTTGGCCTTTCTGTCTTTTAGAAAGACTTTATTTCAGTATTATCAAAATATTCTTCAATTTTTTCAATATTTAATTTTCTTCATTTTTGTAGTTTCATATTTTATGTTTAAATTTTTGATCTATCTTCACTTTATTTTGATGTAAGGAGTTAATTAAGATTAAATTTTAATTGTTTTTCTAGATGGCTATTTTCATAGATGCATAATTAATTTTCCCCACTGCTTTGATTTCCCCACTTTGTATTCTAAAATAGGGCACATGTTTGGTTCGAATTCAGGGCTCTATTATCTTCCATTGCTCTCTTTAATCCTGTGCTATTTAACACAGGATGCAATTGAATTTGATTTATAGTACACTTTGACATCTGAGAAGCTTAGCATTCTTTCATTACTATTCCTTATCAGAACTGTGTCTATTCTTGCATATTAATGTTTTAAAATTGAATTTCAATATGTTAGTCTAGTGTAAACTAAGTTTAGTTAGTATTTTCAATAAGATTTGATTTAGAAAGAGTTTATATCTTTAAAGAATTGAGAATTCTTATCCACAAACTGAGTGAATCTTTTCACTTAGCAAGTTTCCTTTTATGTTCATATGGATCTACTATGGTTCTTTGCAAATTTAGTATTTTTAAGTTTGTTTCTTATTGTGCTGTTATAATTAGGACCTTACCTTCTATTATATTTTCTGAATATCTATTTCAATGTAGGAAATCTGTTTTTTTAAATTTTTCAGTAAGATATAATCTTCACATTGCATCATTTATCCTCTTGTAGTCTAACTTCTGCAAGTTTTGACAAATACGGACAGTTTGTGTAAGCACCATCACAATCACTATACAGAATGTTTCATCACCAAGAATACTTCCTCATGTATCTTAGTAGTCATCTTCTCCCTTCCTCTCCAAATCCTGGCAAAAACTGATCCATTCCTCTCCTAATAGTTTTGTCTTTTCCAAAGTGTTATATAAATTGAATCATACAATATATAGTCTTTTTGTCTCCCACATTTATTGAGATATAATTGACAAGTTAAAATTGTATATATTTAAGATATACAAATGTGATGATTTGAGAGAGATATATATATATATACACACACACACACAGTGAAATGATTACCACAATCAAGCTAATTAACATATCCATTATCTCATCTTATTACCATTTCTTTTGATAAGACCACTTAAAATCTACTCTCCTAGCAAATTTCAAGGATACAATATGGTGTTATTAACTATAGTCCCCATGCTGTATATTAGACTCCCAGGAATTATTTATCTTATAACTGGAACTTTGTACCCTTTTGAGAAATATCTCCCACTCCCCCACACCAAGTCTCTAGTAATCAACATTTTATTCCCTGCTTCTATGAGTATGACTTTTTTAGATTTCACATATAAGTGAGATCATACATATTTTTCTTTCTGTATCTAACTTATTTCCCTTAAGGTCCTCTAGGTTAATCCATGTCCCCAAAGGCAGAATTTCTTTCATTTTTATGGCTGCATAATATTTCATTGTTTATAGGTGTCCCATTTCTTGGGCAAAGAAATGGGGCACATATAAATCTAATGAACACTTAGGTTGTTTTCATATCTTGGATATTGTGAACAATGTTTCAGTGAATGTGGGAGTGCAGATATCTCTTTGAGATACTGATATCATTTCCTTTGGATATATAGCCAGAAATGGGATTGCTGGATCACGTGGTAGTTCTATTTCTAATTATTTTAGGCACTGTTTTCCGTAGTGGTTACACCAATTTATGTTACCACCAACAGTGTACAACAGTTCCAACATTTCTATATCCTTGCCAACATTTCTCTGTTTCAAGGGCATTAATTTCAATTATGAAGACTCTGCCCTCATGATCTAATCATCTCCCAAAGGCTTCTCCTCCTAATTCCATCAGTGGACATTAGGATTACAACATATGAATGTTGGGGGACACAAACATTCAAACCACAGTAAGTGTTCAATTTTACTCTTTTGCATATGGATATCTAGTTTTCCCAACAGAATGAAGAGATTTTCCTTTCCCCCTAGTGCGTTCTTTGTCCCCTTTTCAATGATCAGTTGACTGTATATGCATGAGTTTATTTCCGAGCTTTCTGTTCTGTTCCATTGGGCTATGTATCTCTTTTTATGCTGGTACCATACTGTTTTGGTTACTATAGTTTTGTATTATATTTTTAAATTAGAAGGTCTGATGTCTCCAGCTTTGTTCTTCTTTCTCAAGATTGCTTTGGCTATTTTGGATTTATTGTCCATAAATTTTATGACTTTTTTTTACCATTTCTGTGAAAAATGACACTGGGATTTTGATAGGGATTGCACTGAATCTGTTTATTGGTTTGGATAGTATGGACATTTTAACAATATATATTCTTTCAATATGTGAACACAGGATATCTTTAATTTATTGGAATCTTTGATTCTTTCATCAGTGTTATATAATTTTCAGTGTACAAATCTTTCACCTCCTTGGTTAAATTTATTCCTAAATAACTTATTGTTTTTCTACTATTGTAAATGAGATTATTTTTTAATTTTGTTTTTGGATAGTTCACTATTAGTATAAATAATATACTAATTTGTTTATTTGTTGAATTCATTAGTTTTTTTATTAGTTATAACAGTTTTTGATGGAGTCTTTAGGGTTTTCTATATATAAGATCACATCCAGTATGTAGTATATTAAATCTGGCTTCTTTCTCTTAGTATAAGCATGTGAGATTCATGCATATCATTGTGTTCATCAATAGTTCATTTTTATTGCTGAGTAGTATTCTCTTTTATAGAAGTATCATTTTTCAGTTAAGACATCTCTTGATTTTTTTCCAGATATTTCAATTTATAAACAAAACTATTATAAATATTCATGAATAGATCTTTGTGGGAACATAAGTTCTCATTACACTTGGATAAATACCTGGGAGTGGAAGAGCTGGGTTTTATGGCAAGTGTATGTTTGATATTATAAAACACTTTCAAACTGTTTTCCGAAGTATAGCATATGGTTTTCCTACTAGCAATAAATGATGTTTTTAGGTTTTCTCCACCTTTTTCAGAACTTGGTATTGTCAAGGTTTTTATTTTAGCCATTCTATTAAGCCAGTAGTGATATCTTGTTGTAATTTTAATTTGCATTTCCTGAATGGCTAATGATGTTGATCATTTTCATGAGCTGTTTTTTGCTATTTATATATCTTCCTTGGTGAAATTTCTGTTCAATTCTTTTGACTATTTTATACTGAGTTGTTTATTATTACTGAAAGTTGAGTGTACTTTATATATTCTGAAAACGAGTCCTTTATCAGATATGTGATTTGCAAATATTTTCTCCCAGTCTGTGGCTTGTCTTTCCATTTTCTTTAAAATACCCTCTGAAGAGCAGAATTTCTCAGTCTTAATAGAATCCAATTTACCATTTTTTTTCTTGTATTGATCATGCTTTTTTTTGTTATGTGTAAGACATTTTTGCCTAACTCAGGGTCATAAAGATTTTCTCTGATGTTCCTTTTTAGAAGTTTTATATCTTTAGGTTTAACATTTAGCTCTATGAGCCATTTTGGGTTAACTTTTGTTTATGGCTTGAGATATTGATCAAAGTTCACTTTTTTGCAAATAGATATCCAATTATTGCAGCACCATTTATTGAAAAGATGACAATTTCTACAATGAATTACCTCTAGTACTTGTCATAAGTCATCAAATGTGTGGGTCTATTTCTAGACTATCTATTCTATTTCATTGATCTACATGTGTAACCTTTTTATAATACTATATATTAAGTTCAGAAAGCAGTAGTGTGAGTCCTTCAACCTTGTTCTTTTCAAAATTATTTTGGCTATTCTAGTTATTTTGCCTTCCCATATACATTTTTGAATCAGCTTGTGAATTTTGACAAAAAAATTATAGTGGGATTTTGTTTAGAATTGCATTGAAACTATAGCTTATATAGGAGATATGAATTTTTAATAATAATGTCTCCCAATTCATGACTACAGTATATGTCTCCATGTATTTCATTTTTGTTTCATTAGTATTTTGTAGTTGCATCACACTATAGCACATATTTATAAAGGATTCACAATTTTTGTTATTAATTTAAATGGTACATTTAAAAATTAAAATTTCAAGTTGTTCTTTGTTAGTGTATAGATATATGATTAATTTTTGACGATGTATCCTATGACATTACCAAACTCACTTATTAGTTCTAGCAGCTGTTTTTGTATTCTTTGAGATTTTCTAGGTATGTGACTATTTTGTCTGTGAATAAGGACATTTTGATTCCATTCTTTCCAATACAATACATTTTATTTCTTTTTCTTGCCTTATTGCTTCAGTTAAGACCTACATCTGGTGTTGAACATGAGTGGTGAGGGAGGCCATCTTTTCCTTGGTCATGATCTTAGGCTGAAAGCATTTGGGTTGTCGTCATTAACTATGATGTTAGCTATAGGGTTTAGGAGATGCCTGGTATCATATTAGGGGGTTATCTTCTATGCTTAATCTGCCAAGTGTTTTTATCTTAACTAGAAGTTGAATTTTGTCTCAGTATTTTTTGCATCTATTGAGATGATCATATGATTTTAATTTCTTAGTCTGTTGATATGTTGAATTACATACATTGATTTTCACATATTGAATCAGCCTTGCATTCCCAGGATAAATCTCACTTGATCATCATGTATAATTTTGATTTGCTAGAATTTTGTAGAATATTTTTGCACCTATATTCATGAAAGAATCTGCACTTTTAAGCTGTTTATTTAGTTTTGGTGTCAAGGTAACTCTGTCCTCGTAAACGGATTTGGGAAGTTTTTCATACTCTTCTGTATTTTGGAAGACTTTCTATAGAATTGATATTATTTCTTCCTTAAGTATTAGTAGAATTCCTGAATGAAGTTATCTACCTTTGCATTTTACTTTGTTGAAAGGATTTTTTTCTATAAATTCAAGTTATTTCATAGCAAAAGGGATATTCATGTTATCTCTTTCTTTTTGAGTGGGCTTTTGCAGCTTGTCTGCTACAAAGAATCTTCTCTTTAAGTTGTCACATTTATGAGCATAGAGCTGTCTGTCGTATTTCCTTATTATCCTTTTAATATCTGTAGGTTTCTATTATGTTCTCTTTTTCATTCTGATGTTTATAACTTGTGTGTTTTCTCTTTTTCATTCTGATATTTGTAACTTGTGTGTTTTCTCTTTTTATTTCTGGATTAGTCTGGCTAGAAGTTTATCAATTTTATTGATTTTTTTAACAAATTGTTTCTTCATATCATTTGTTTTTCTCTGTCCTTTTTCTGTTTTTAATTTCATTGATTTGTGCTCTTTATTATTTCTTTCCTGTTGCTTGCTTGGATTTAATTTGTTCTTTTTTCTTTTATTTTTTAGGTAGGTACTTAGATAATTGATGTGAGATGTTTCTTCTTTTCTAATTATACATTTAATATTAATTTACATCTAAGGACTGTGTAATGGTCCTTTATATATAAAGACTGTTTTAGCTGTAACCCATGAATTTTTAAAGGCTTTTTAAAAAAAAATAGTTAATTAATCTAAAATATTTTTGAATTTCAGTTTTGATTTTTTCTTTGGTCCTGGGTTATTTATAAGTTTGTGTTTAATTTCCAAATATTTGATGATTTTTCCTAAATATTTACTGTTATTGATTTCTAGTTTAATTTCGTTAATATCTAAGAGTATATTATGTATGATTTGAATCGTTTTGCATTTGTTATTGTATTTTTTATGGCCCAGAACATAGTTTATCTTGGTGAATATTCCATGTTCACTTGAAAAAAATGTATGTTCTACTGGTCACTTAATTTCCAAATATTTGGGAGATTTTATGGATTTTTTTCATTATTGATTTTGAATTTATTTTCTTTTTTGCTAAGGAATATGGTATGTATGATCAAAATTCTTAAGAATTTATCATTTCTTAGTCCCAATATGGTTTATTTTGGTGAATGGCGAATATTGTATATGCACTTGGAGAAAATGTATATTCTGTTGTTTTTGTCATTAAGGTCAGGTTGGTTAATAGTGCTATTCAGTGTCATCTATCTCCTTACTGATTATCTGTCTACATTTATATTGACTAATGGGAGAAATGAGTTGAATTCATCAATTAAAATTGTGGGTTTACGTTGATTTTATTTCTATTATTTTCTGCTGCATGAATTTTGAATTTCTCTTGTTAGGGGAACACACATTTAATATTGTTATGTGTTCTTGGTGAATTAACTCCTTTTTCATTATGTTATAGTTCTGTTTATTCCTGGTAATATTTATTTTTCTGAAGTCAGCTTTATCAGCATATTTACTCCACCTCACTTTTGATCAGTGTTTACATAGTATATGGTTGTGTATTCCTTTACTTTGGCATATCTATCTCTTTCCATTTCAACTGATTTTTTGTAGACAGTAAGCATATTGGGTCTCGTTTTCTATCCAATCTGACAATCTTTGCCTTTTACTTGTGTTTAGACCATTTTTTCTTCTTCTTCTTTTTTTTTTTTTTGAGGAAGATTAGCCCTGATACAACTGCTGCCAATCCTCCTCTTTTTGCTGAGGAAGACTGGTCCTGAGCTAGCATCCATGCCCGTCTTCCTCTACTTTATGTGTTGGACGCCTACCACAGCATGGCTTGCCAGGCGGTGCCATGTCCTCACCCAGGATCGGAACCCGCAAACCCCAGGCCACTGATGAAGAATGTGCCGGCCCCTAGACCATTTTTATTTAATGAAATTGTTGATTTCATTGTCTCAAAGTGGTGTCTTTACTGTTGGTTGTTTTAACATTGTGCGACCAAGATCCAGTCATTGTATTTGTTTGGTATTCTCTCAGGTGACTTTTATTTTCTAATATCCACTCTCTCATTTTAATCTATTTTAGTGATTTAAGCTATCTATTTTTCAATCCCAAAATGGTCCATTTAATGGTCATTTTAAAGCTATAGATTTGTTAGAGAGACCAGGTCACTTTTCTTATAGACTATTCAAAAGTTTAAAATTGTTTGAGTTCAAATTCAAGTATTGTTTAAGTCATTCCTTCCTTTTTGGTACTTACTATGAGCTAATGGTAGCTAGAACTAAAGGCTCGAAGGGATTCAAGTTCAACTTTTTTAGCAAGAATTCTTCATTGCTGGGGTGAGTACTTCCTATTACATCATAGTAGAAGGTATATGTTGATGCTAAGTTTGAAGTGCAGGTTCTGGTTGTGTCAGTCTTTTTGCTTCATTTTAAAGTTTTCCATTAACCTTAACCCAATAGTTTCAGTATCCACTGGTTATATTGCTTATATCTATTATGTCATTAGGGGTTTTAAAATGGTGATATTGTAATTCTAATATTTCTTCTATTAACTGGATTTCTTATTTAAAAAAGGAGTTTCCCTCACTTTTCACACCCTTCCCTGAAAGAAAGTTCATACAAGAAAGACAAGATGAATCTTTTTTTTTTTAAAGATTGGCACCTGAGCTGACATCTGTTGCCAATCTTCTTCTTTTTTTTCCCTTCTTCTCCCCAAAGCCTCCAGCCAGTACATAGTTATATATTCTAGTTGTAGGTCCTTCTGGCTCTGCCTTGTGGGATGCAGCCTCAGCATGGCTTGATGAGCAGTGCTTGGTCTGCACCCAGTGCCCAGGATCTGAATTGGTGAAATCCTGGGCCACAGTGTGTACTTAACCACTCGGCCATGAGGCCAGCCCCAAGATGCATTCTTAATTATTTCACTTTATTTAACAAACTTCACAGTAATAATTTGGTGCCCTAGTAATTCCAGTTGTGACCAATGAGTTTAGTATCTCATCTATTGGCTATAGTTTAATTCATTGCACTTCTTACTCTTTTTACTGGACACTTGATTCACCTTAGTTTAGTGAGAAGCCTTTCAAATGTGTCCTCTGTCTTTTTGGTATGGCTACGTTAGTGTCTGAGAGCTTCTTTGTTTTCTTATACTACTAAATATCCAAGCCTCATCTTTCACATTTCTGCACTGTGACTGGAATGAACCATTTTTCTGAAGAGCCCTGATTCCTTATGCTGATGAATCATTTTTAGAGATTATAACCTGAGTATCGGTTTTCATATTGCTCCTCCATTTTATTAGTTCTAGGCATTTTCAGTGAGTAAGACTAGAAATAAATATTATTGGAGAGAATATAAAATGACTCTTCTTATTGATATTTTTAATTCACAGTTTTTATTAACTTATTTGATATCCAATATGACAAATCTTAGTTCATTAATCTATTTCAATTTTACCTATTTATTTTATCCTACAGTATACCTATTTTAAAGTAACAATGCTGCTACTACTAAAATATAACTGCTACTCATTGCAGTTTAAGATTTCTTTGCAGTTTTTTTGTCTGTAGAATATACGATCATATTTTTTGTTTGACCTATTTTCACGAAATATAGATACATTTTTAACCATTCAATAATCATTGTACTTGGAAGGTTAATTAAGTCCAAGATGGGGAAATAGGAACCAGATTTACCCTCCTGCTTAAAACAAGCAAACAAAACAGAAAAGAATGTATGAAATAATAGTTTTCAGGATGCTAGATGTCAGAAACAATTGACAGTAATAACTGAGAAATGGGAAGTGAAGAAGCTGAGCCCTAGAATTGTCCCAGTTTATTGCCTTTAAAAAGTTTCCATGTCATGGTGCAGAGAGGGATACCTGAGAAGACCGTGGTAGACTCCTTGAGTTGAGAAGATGCAGCTAAGAGTGTGAAGAGATCAAGGCACCGAGGCAGACCAAGGCAGCTAGAATTCTGAGGGTAGAATACCAAAGAGAACAGAGCTGGAGAGAGAGAGTGACAGAGAGAGTATACTGGAGAACTGCAGAGGCTCTCCCTCAGTTATTCATCAGCGTACAGCTCAGTGCATGCATTTGAGGAAACTACTTGAGGCTGGGGGCAGATTTATTTAGATGGATTAGAGAGAAGAGTGCCTGGGCTTTGAATTCAGTACTTGACTATTTAGGGAGATCTTGCTTCAGTAGTGGGACATAATTAGCCCTAGACTGAGCACTACTCCAGACCTGCCTAATAAACCATAACAGCAAGCATTAAAAAAAAAAAATACAGAAAGAAGACATCCAAAACAATCAAACTACATATTGTATTCAGAATTTTGAGTGTATATTAATGTGAGATATTGATCTGATTATTTTCTTGTGATGCCCTTGTTTCATTCTGGTATCAGGGTTATGCTGAGCGTATAAAATGAGTTAAGAAGTATTTTAATTTCTCTTGTCCCTGAAAATGTCTAAGTAAGGTTGGTACTATTTCTTGATTAACTGTTATATAGAGTTCATTAGTGAAACTATATGGGAATGGAATTCTGTTTGGGGAGGGGAAGAATTTTAAAGAATTAATTTAGGTAACAAGCATAAAATTGTTCCAGCTTTTAAATATTTTACTGTATATGTTTAGAAAGTTGTGTTTTTCAAAGCAGTGGTCCATTTTCTCATAGTTGACAAGTATACTGTCACAAATTCATTTATAATATCCTTTTGTTATCTTTTTGAGATCTGTAGAATCTTCAGTGATGACACTCTCTTTATTCTTGATTCTGATAATTTGTTTTTTCTCTTATCTTTCCTTAATCCGTTTTGCTACGCACTTATCCATTTTATTAATTTTTCAAAGAATCAATTCCTAGGCTTATATATTTCATCTATTTTTCAATTAATTTCCATTTCATTGATTTCTGTCTTCTATTTACTATTTCCATTCTACAGTGTTCTCTGGGTTTATTTTATTTTTCCTTTTCCAGCTTCTTGAGATGGAAACAGTTCATTTCTTACATTTATTGTTTTCTAATACTTGCACTTAAGGCTATAAATTTCTCTCTAAGCACTCCTTTAGCTGCATCTAGTAAACATATATATAATCTTTCATATATATTTCACCCATATCTTTCATATCTGCTCTATATGCATATGGTATATCATTAACTTTCTGCTGAACAATTATTTTTAAAAATGATCTTATTTAATTTATACTGTGTTGCTTAATTTATAAATAATTGGGAAATGTTATATTTTTCTTATCAATTTCTAATTGAATTACATTATTCTAAGATATATATTCTGTATTATTTAACTCTGTTGGAATGCATCACAACTTTTTTGTGGCCTAGGGTATTGTCTATTTTGGTGAAAGTTCTTGGGTGCTTTGAGATAAATGGAATAGTCCCACAACTGTGTTCTGTTTCCTCACTCCCATACTAACACAGATTCTACCAACTTGCCTGTCTGAAACTATGTGAAAAACTTTATCTTCATTTGAAATAAGTTTTAAATGACTTGTTCTGAAATCCATGTTCATCATCATCTGGAAGTCAGTTCAGATGTCATCTGCGAAGATACAGTTTAAGCTGAAACAAGTTTGCCGGTTTTGAAGGTTATGATTAAACAAGAGAGTTTTTAGGTATTCCACTTCTGCCCAGACTGTACTTTTCCCTTTTGGTGGTTTGACCTCAAGTTGTTCTTTTTATGATTTGCCCCCCATCAGAAGACATTGTTCTGAAAGTCCTCTTCTACGTGGTGATTATGCTGATGGCGTCTCTGGAGATGCAGAGTCTACCTTCAAAATCATGATTAAAGTCCCAGTGAATTTAATTAGAGAGGAATCTTCCCTGGAGATGCACCAGCTGAAGGACTCAATAATACGCACTGTGGTTCAAACGTAGACAAAGTGTGTACAGACCTTTGCCCTTACCTCAGAAATGTTTGCCTGTTTCAATATTCACAGGACTGGCTTTTTCAGGAATTGAAATGATGGATGCAGAACATAGTAAAGTATGTATATAAAATTACTCTCCATCCTTCAGGCAAGCCAAATTCAGTGATGCTGTTTGAAGACAGGCCAGTATACCTGATTGAGAATCAAAATGTTGTTAAGGCTATTTCACTTTTATTGGTGTAAAATGCAAACTAAAAAACATTTATCTCAACAATTCCAAATTTTCTCTCCCACAAAGTTATTTTTTAACGTGAAAATATTGATTTACTATTTGTCTATTATTAGGACAAATTCTGCTGACAATGAAGTTTTGATTTCTTTGTTCACAATCAAGATTCAGACTTCTTTAGGTTACAGACACTCATACTCATTTTGAAAATCCCAGCAATTTGTTAGGTAACATTTTTCTGAAAGACTGAAATGAATCAGACTACCTGCAGGCATGGACAGAGTTGGTTACATGGAAACAGGTCAAAGTCCAGTGACGGTGCATGTGTTATTTTGCTCTCTGTGTTCACAGAAATGGCAGCAGTGCATGAAGGACAAGGGGGAAGGCAGCACAACGTGGAACCTAGGTGTAATGACTGTCTCATTATGCAGGTAACCCAGAAAGTATATTTATGCATAAGATTTTGAACTAGGCTTTACATTTACAGGAGTGCTTTAGTGGTATGGGAATTCACAGACTTAAAAGTTCTCCTTTGTAGTTCTGATAACCAGCAATATTAAGGATCCTTTGTGATCGCTAAAATATATGGAGGTTGATTCAATTGTAATACTCTTTTGCATATTTTCATATGAAAAAGTTTTAAAATAAATTTACCTCCTCTTACATCAGTATTTTTCAAAAATAATTTCAAGTGTGACTATTTAGGGATGTTATAATGGGCAGATATTTCTAAATCTCATGATAGTTTCAACTGATATGTTCTCTAAATGTCGTTTGTTAATCTGTCAAAATTAGAGGATGATGTAGCATGTTACTTCAATTCCTGTTTTTCTGTTCACAGGTGAGCTTCAGCATTTATCATATATTTGTTGACCATTTGTATGTACTCTTCATTCAACGTCTTGTTTATATGATTTGCCCACCTTGCAGTTGGTTTGTTTTTCTTTTGTTAATTGCTTAGAACTCTTTGTCTGTGTTGATGTTAACACTATATATGCCCTCTAAAATGTAAATTTTTTCCGCAAACTACTTCTGTCTATTGATATTATGGTATCTTTTCTTAAATCCTTAAAATTTTTTGAAATCTTCAAATATGTCTATTTGAGATTTCAATTATTAGTTAAGAAGATTCTTCTAAGCTTAGAATGTAGAAAGACAGCTCCTTTATTAACTGGATGATAAATATAAGTTAAATCTTGCTTTAGTTTTTAATTAAACCTTTAATTTATTTTTATTTTATTTTTCTGTAAGATATTAGCCATATGTACAATTTTATTAACTTCCAGATGGAAAGCTAGTTGTGGCAACCCATTTATATAATAATGTATCTTTTTCCCACGTACGTCTCTAATTACTTGTCTCTCCATTAGTCTGTAAGATTACTGAGGTTAGGGAGCATTTTTTAAGCAGCCTTGTATTCTTATAATCTCTGAATGTACTGGAACATGATAAGTCATAATGCCTATTTGTTGAGTGAATAAACAAATCACCTTAAGATTTTAGGAAGCCACTAGCAATAATCCCATTTACAGGTAGGTTTGTTCTCAACTCTGAAATAAGATGTAGAGAAGAACCTATGGAACAAAGGAGCAATGTGACTGAGTTTGTCCTCTTGGGGCTCACTCAGAGCCCCCAGGGTCAGAAAATATTATCTGTAGTGTTCTTGCTCCTCTATATTGTGACAATGGTGGGCAACCTACTTATTGTCCTGACTGTGGTGGTCAGCCCAACCCTAGATGCCCCTATGTACTTCTTTCTTGGCTACTTATCATTTATGGATACTGTTTATTCTACTACAGTTACCCCAAATATGATTATAGACTTACTCTATGAGAAGAAAACTATTTCCTTCCAAGCTTGCATGAGCCAGCTTTTTATATGGCACTTATCTGGTGGTGCTGAGATTTTACTCCTGGTGGTCATGGCCTATGACCGCTATGTGGCCATCTGCAAACCCTTGCATTATTTGGCGATCATGAATCAACAGGTGCGTGTTCTGCTGCTTCTGTTGGCCTGGGCTGGAGCTTTTTTGCATGCTATAGTTAAACTTCTCTTGGTTTATAACCTGCCCTTCTGTGGCCCCAAGGTCGTCGACCACTTCATCTGTGACATGTACCCCTTATTAAAACTTGCCTGCACTGACACCTACATTGTTGGTCTCACTGTGGTTGCCAATGATGGGGCAATCTGTGTGGTCATTTTTATGCTCATACTCTATCCTATGGGGTCATTCTGCACTCCCTGAAGAATCTTACTCAGGAAGGGAAGCGCAAAGCCTTATCCACTTGTAGCTCCCACATCGCTGTGGTGGTCCTCTTCTTTGTCCCCTGTATTTTTGTGTATGTGAGACCTCCCTCTACCTCACCCATTGATAAATGCTTGACTGTGTTTTATGCTGTCATCACCCCTATGTTGAACCCCTTAATCTATACTCTGAGAAATGGAGAGATGAAAAATGCCATGAAAAAGCTCTGGACAAGAAAAAGAAAATGAGCCAGCAGAGAAATGTACTACATCTTTTCAATGAAGAATTGCTCCTTCCAGGAAAGTCATGTGTGATTATTTAACTGTAGTTAAATTTCTCCTCGTATTTAATAACTTGGGCATGATGATAAACATATATTACCTAAATATAGCCCATGATCAAGATACATTTTTTAAGATTTTCATAATTTATTAGGAAAATGTATTTCAGTTTTAGTTTGTAAAATGTCTCTGTTGAGACTATAGCTTTATGTTTTATGTTATGAGTTATGCTACAGTTCATGATGTAAATTAATTAGTCAATAGAAGATTTTCTCGTTTCTCTTTTAAATAATGTAACCTTTTTCAGAATTAATAGTGCTCATTACAAATTTCATAAATATAAAATAAAATATATAACAAAAACCTTGTCTCACTCCTCTCCACACAGACAGCTCATATTAATATTTAAAATATATCTTACGTTTGTATCTATGAGATACTTTAAATATGTAATTTTGTTCATATTTCTTAGTACAGTAAGGTTGAAGAGGAATGATGCTTGGGATTTCTAATATTAATCATAAGGAGGCTAAGTATATAAAAAGATTTGAACGAACAAGATAGAGATGCAGAAAAATAAATCTTGTGTATTGTTCTGATTGGGAAATCATAGTGTATCCTCAAGTGGAACAACTTTGTTTGGTGTTAAATTTTAAATTTTCGTAAAGATAATCTATTAATCTTCCCAGATAGTTTATAATATCTGATCACACCTCTTCTATTTTTCAATATCCCCATCTCATTTTTTTGCTTATAGCATTCCACAGCCTTCTATGGTGACCCAGGCCCTACCTTTCATATGTAAAGTTAGCATAACCTATAATCCATGAGCTTCAAATATGCAATACAGAACTCTACACCAGATATTTCAGGTGATATTATTAAAAAAGATGCTGACAATATACGCTATTCTTTCTTCTCTTATTAATGGAATGTAGATTATTAGGTAATATAGAAGCCAGAATATATTGGTTTACTTGACAGAGACCTCAATCATAAAATCTTCTCTCTCTCTCTGAATGAGGCTTTAAAGAAAATATTATCATGGACATGGCAAAAAGATGGCTGTCTGTGAACTAGAAAGTGGGTCCTCACTAGACACAGGATCAGCCAGCACCTTGATCTTGGACTTCCAAGCCTCCAGAACTGTGACAAATAAATGTTTGTTGTTTAAGCCACCCAGTCTATGGTATTCTGAAATAGCAACCCAAATGAACTATGACCGACATTTAGTTAATTTTCAAATTTGTATTGTTGTTTCAATTGATGAGATTAAAATCTTTATTAATTGCCTATGTTCACTGGTCTATAAGCTTCCTGAAGTCAGGGAAAGTTACTTAGTTGTCTTTGTTGTCTCTCTTTCTTGCATAATGTCTTGGACATAGGACACACTCCATAAACTTTGTCTTTACTTGTATCCTTGAATTCTTGTTCTATGGGAATGAGAATTTTTACTGATGAATTTTGATGAACTCTTTCTACATTAAATATATATATTTGCTAAAAATATTTGCTGTTCTTTGATATTTGCTAAAAATATTAACCTTATGTTATTTGTGCTATAATTATGGGCATCTTATATAAAGATTTTATATTTTAATATTCTTTTCTTTTTTGACTTCTTCTATCACTGTTAGCACTTTCATATTTATAAAATCACTGAAGAAAATGGAATTTTCCAAGACTGGCCTCATGGCTGAGTGGTTAAGTTCACACGCTCCGCTTTGGCGGCCCAGGGTTTCACTGCTTATCAGTGCTGTGCTGCGGTGGCGTCCCACATGCCACAACTAGAAGAACTCACAACTAAAAATACACAACTATGTACTAGGGGACTTTGGGGAGAAAAAGAAAAAATAGAACCTTTAAATTGTTGTTTGTAATAACTTTTCAAAAAACTTTTTTAACCCGTCTGGAATTTAATTTTGTTTATGATTAAGAAATATCTAAGCATATTTTCCTGAAACAGGTAAAACAATCTGCCAACATTATTGTTAACATCAGTAATAATTGAAATTTTTCTATATAATATGTCATTTTATACATTTAAAGGGTTCAACCTTGGAGCCATTTCTCCTCCTTCTCCTAATACTCATTTTCCTTCTTCTTCTTTGACGTATTCCCCTACCACTAACATACTATTTCAGTGGTAAAAGATTTTTAATGTGTACTTGTATTTAGTAGGGGTGGTTTCCCCTAATTTTTCATCTTTTTCAAAAGTTTCTAACAATTCCTAAATCTTTAGTTTTCCTGATAAATTTTAGGATCATTTTGTAAAGTTTCAAAACTTCCCATAAAAATATATTTGGAATATCATGATTCTAGACTTTTATTTTAAGGAAAATGGCATGTTTTAATATCTTGTTTTCTACTAACAACTAGGTGGTCTGTAGGATCCAGGACATCTTAATTCACATTCATATTATCTTGGAAGTGATGTCTGGAAGAGATCCACGGAGTGCTTCTCCCTACCCATTTAGATGCAGGACCACAAGCAGGACAGTCATTATTTTATTCAATTCAAGGTGTCAGGCTTGAACACAATATATCTATTTACTTGGGTATTTTCAAAAAGTAGTTTTTAGTGTAGGGATATTATTCATCAAAAAATTATCAAATATTTTTGTTGTTGTTTTCAGATGCTATTGTAAAGGATACTTAACATTTTTTCCAATTGTTACTACTGCTAATATATAGAAATACAATTGAATATTTTATTTGGACCTTGAATCCTACAAACTTGCTAAATTCACTTATTTCTAGTAATCTCTGTAGATCCTTTAGGATTTTCTATGACACAATCGTTATCTACAAAAAAAAGGACAGTTCATTTCTTCATAAGATATAGGAGTATTTACCTTTCTAATTTCTTTTTGAGTCATTTTCAGAAGTATGTGTTTTTTCTATATTTTACTCATTTTATCTGTTATAAAATTTATTGGAATAATGTTTTTAACAAAAACCTTAACTATTCTTTTAAAGTCTGATGGATCTGTATGATGTCTATCTCCTTTTTCATGTCTGATATTGGTAATTTGGATTTTTCTCTCTTTTCTCTTGATCACTCTTGCTAGAAGTTTAACAGTT
This sequence comes from Equus asinus, assembly GCF_041296235.1. Taxonomy (NCBI): domain Eukaryota; kingdom Metazoa; phylum Chordata; class Mammalia; order Perissodactyla; family Equidae; genus Equus; species Equus asinus. Next base: position 18,096,643 of record NC_091806.1, read on the forward strand.
TTTCTATAAGAGTACCAAATTTTGGCTGTTTTGTTTTTCTCTGTTTTACGTTTTCTAATTTATTGATTTTTTTATCCTATCATTATTATGTCCTTTTACTTTGGCTTTAATTTACTTCTCTTGTCCTAGCTTCTTAAGATAAAAACTTAGACAGCTGCTTTTAAGACTTTATCTTTAATATCACTATTTAAAGCTATAAATTTCCTTCTAAGTACTGTTTTGGTTGCATCTCACAAATTCCAATATGTTTTTATTGCTTATTTATAAAATCTACTTATTTCTATTATGATTTCTTCCTTGATTTATAGGTTCTTTAAATATTTATTGCTATTTCCAAATACTTGGAAGATTTTCTAGATATCTGTATTAAATTTCTATTTATGCATGAAAAATATCTCAAAACAGTGACTTGAAACAAGACACACTTCTAATCTCACAGTTTCTGTACATCAGGAAACTGGGCATGATTTATCTGGTCCTTCCACTTCAGGGTCTCTCACAAGGCTATAATCAAGGTGTTAGCTGGAGCCACAGTCTCATATGAAGGCTCAGCTGAGGAAGGATCCACTTAGCTTGCTCACATGATCATTGGCAGAATTCAATTTCTCAACATAAATTAAAAATCTCTTCAAACTATAATTCTAATTACATCCCACTGCTTTTTGAAATTGTTGTCATACATCTTACTACAGCAAATGTTATAAACCCCTGAATATATTATTAATCTTCCTTTAAATGATTACTTTTTAAAAATCATTTAAGAAAAAATAGAAAAATATATTCTCTGTTTTATCCATATATGTCATTTCCACTTTCTCCATTCTTTTCTGTAAATCCTTATTTCCACGTCTCAAATACCTAGCTGATTACTAAGCTGCTTATATGCTGGTTGAGACTACATTAAGCTCAACCAAAAAATAGCTGAAAGTCTGAAAGAGTGAGCAGAAATTTCACTTTTCTGAAATGAAGCTGAGCAGCTTCCCAGTGCAGAGGTATGGGGAAAGAGTTTGGAGTTCAAGTTCTGCTGGTTCAGAGTGACTTATTAAGGGCATCAGACTTTCCATTGAAACACAAGAAGGTGCATGCCTCACAATTAATGTCTACATCTCAGGATTAAGGACTATACTATAGGACTTTTAGCTATTCCTCTACCAACTGGACTACCCTTTTCTTTCTTTACTCTTTACAATTTCTACCATTTAACAGTTCAGGTGGGTCAATAGAGGCATTGCATTATATCTTTCCTACAAATAATATACTTCTCAGGAAAAGCACTAAATAAACTTCAATCAAGTTCTCTCACTCAAGTAAAAAGGGATTGAGTACGTTTTCCTAACATCAACTGACTTAATGTCACACGTGAGAAGTAGCTGAGTTTTATTTTCTAGAGTCAAGATAATCTCATGGGAAAGGAATAATAGTGTCTTTCCTAAGAGTTATCACCCATTTGTGTGCTTCTTTGCTTTCTGTCATGATTTTCCCTTTTAACCATTTATTACCCTTCTGAACCCAATTTCAGATTTTGATTTAGCCATTATTGTTTGAGTTGTGAGGGGTATAATATGTTCATGTGATATACTTCTTAGTCCATTTATGCCCACTAGACATGGGGAAATTTGTTTGCCTTGGTTCAATAAGATGAAATTTGGGGGAGAAAATTGGCACGTTATGTATTGTTCCAACAGCTTGATAGTGTTTTCATTTATGATTTGGATCATAGGCTAAATGAAGTCCAAAGTGGAATTAAAAGTCTATTTCAAGATAAATCTATTTGAGGTCACCAGGTCACATCATTTATCTCATATATTCAAGTGGCTACTCCTGGAGGTTAGGTCAAAGGCATTCTATTCTTTTTTGAGTCAATACCTGGATTCTTTGGGGGGATCAACATTACCCACTTTAATCTTCCTTCTGAATACTGTAAGACCTTCCACAACAGCATTCTTTGTCACGGATATCATGATTATCCGTTCATCGAGGGCTTATTTGTCTGACAAAATGATGAAGCTATTACCTACAACCCATGGATTTATAAATATCCAGACATTGCTCTGAAGGTGAGGACCAAATGCTCCTTGCACTGATAGATAGGCTGCTCATATATCGGGCCACTGGGTGGACTTAACTTTGTCTTATTTGACCTACATTTTACCTTTTACATTTCAAGGGGAATTTTAGCAGATTTCCATGTGAATCCTACCCTTCAGTTTGGGAACTTCCATTGGGGAATCAAGTATCTTGTGTTTCTTTAGCAGGAAGCGAATAATTAAATTCATATCATTTAGCAATAAAAGTGAGTGGCCAACTCTGCCAGAGGTTCTATTTTGTTCTGAAAGTTATGCTTGTGACTATGAAGTACTTCCCCTGTGCCACCTCTCATAGCATATTTCTGTATATACTATTTCCATTTCATTAAAGAACTTTGTTATTCTACTCCATTTTTATGGAATGACCTTCTGACATCACCCATGGCATAAAGGACACTGGTGATGCATTTAAGTTGTGTCTACAAACATCCAAAGACTTTCAGTGGTTGTCTTTCAAATAAGCTGCTTCTGGACACTGAATCAAGGAATTATTGAATCCCAAATCCCAGTGTTCATTAAGGGTAGCAGTATTTGGCCTCTGCCAAAGTCTCCTGGCTGCAAATATCTATATGGTAGACACTTCTGATAATATCTGAGCACTGATATTATGGGATTCCAGGGAACTTCCCATTAAAATCTAGAGCCAGGGTCATTTCTTCCTTGTTACTAGGACTTGAAAGGGCTAGAGGTGTGTTTGGCAGGGTTGGTAGAATGTCTGTAATGATCAAGGACCGTGTTATTCCTAGAAACTTGTCTGATTGCTTCAGGCTCTGTATTTTGACTAGATTGATGGGTCATATTTCACTAACCATATGTATCATAGCTTTTATATTCTCTCAAGCTTCTTCCTCTGAAAAAAAACTATTATGTTGTTATCAGTGTAATAAATTCACCTACTTTGAGTATAGTCACATCTAAATTTCATTAAAAACTATGGCAGTATGCTAAGTATATATATCCTTGGGACAAAATGGTAAACATATATGGCATTGCTTTCCACATAAAAGAAAACTATGCCTGACATTCCTTTGATTCTAAAAGTTCATGTGGAAACATAAACATAAAGATATGCAAATCACAGTTAAATTTGAAAGAGTAATGAGGTATTCTAGATGACAATACAGATTATAATGTTGCAACAAGTAAAATCATGTGATAGTTTCAAAAAAATATATATATATAAATGAATAAAAGGACTTATAAAATAACCCAATTACACATACATATTTGAAATGAGGGTATTTCAGTTAGGATAGTTTTGCTTGTAAATGACAAAAAACTCAACTCAAATTGTTTTGAAATATAAAGATACTTGTTGATTGGCTAACTTAACTGCAAACTTCGAAGTTATGGAAACCTTCATAATTAGTTGATCAAATGGATCAATTATGTTATAAAGGAATTCTTTTCTTAATTCACCATGTCCCATTTGTCACAGTCTTGGATTTATCTTAAATCTGGCTCCAATAGTGCTAGAAGGATTGCTATATGTAGCAAGTCAGAAAGAGGTTCTTTCTATGACTCTGGTAGAGGTAACTGACCCTGATTATCAGATACTATAACACAGTGGTGACAAGGAAAATTATTTTTGCCTCTCAGGCGATCCACTTGGCTACCTCTTGCTTCTGTCATCCAATTGTGACAGTAAAAGAGAAAATACAGGAACCTTGGCCTGAAAAGACATAATGAAGAGGTGATAAGACATTTTTGGGGTGAAGTTCTGGGCTACATCTCTAGGTAAGTCACTGAGACCAGTCATGGTGTTAGTGAAAGGTGAAATAAGAACTGAATTGATAATGAAGGAAGAAGATGATGAGCGGAAGTTGCAACTCTAACATCAGCTGCAGTAGTAATGTACATAGCTTATCCATCTAACCGTTCTCTTCTAATTTTCCCCCAGAAAGAGGATCCTAGTGGAGCTGTCCCCATAATGTATATGATAAAATGGACTCAAGCAGCATAAGAGGTGGACTGTGGTGTATATGGTGATCTACTACCCTGCTCTCCGTTTGGGGAAGAAGACTTTGTTGCTCCTGCTGCTGTGAGTGCTGTTAGTAGTCATTCTCTTCAAGGTTAGCTTCTTCAAGGTTCATATAAGTTGCAGAAGGCCTCTTTATCAAAGGTCTCATGCCCTTTCCCAGAGCAGTCCCTCACTGTCTCCAGATCAATAATTAGATTCAGGTGTCAGTAGAGCCAAAAGAGGAAATACAGTTGTGTTTTAGAAGGAAATAGTTTATTTAACTAAAAATATTGCAGAATCTTGGTAATATGTACTGGTAATAGCTGGAGTAAAATAGGTGGAAATGGATCTCTTGGATATTGAAACAGAGGAGGGCAAAATATAAGGTTATACGAGGGAAAGTATTAGCATGGGGATATTCTGTCATGAATATGCACGAGATAAAATATAAGATGACTAAAAGTTACTGAGCACATACTGTATGCTAAACACATAGGAGACTATTCTAAACTTTCAGAGTAGGGTCTTCCAAGTGGTACCATAACTCAGCTTTCAGTAGGCCATTCCAACGTGCTATTCAACCAGTTGCTTCTAGGTGATGGACAATATGGTTACACCAGTGAATTCTATGGTGGTGAGCAATTTGCTTTACTTTATTTACTGTAAAATGTGTCTTTTGGTTAGCGACGACAATGAGTGGAATACCATGTCAACGGATAAATGATTCTGATCCATGAATAATCAGGCAGACTGAAGCACTGCAAGTAGAAGGGACAAATATTTACCAAGAACATATGATGCCAAGATGCTGGCTCCTCTAGGTTGAGGCGTTTCAATGAAGTAATCTGCCACAGGTTGTTGGCTGGTTTCCCTAGATTATTGTGCCCTGTTAAGAAGTCAGTGATGGACTTTACTGATGGAATTTTGGACATTCAGCAGTACTAAAGCCAGCTCAGGATTGGTGAAAGATAGATCATGTTGTTCACTGAGCCTATGTAGAGCATTCGTCTCTGCGATAGTGACCACAAAAGTAGCTGGGGAAAATGCTGAGTGATATGCACAAGACAGGTCCTCTTGTCAACCGAACTTTTGAGACCCTTCTCTGCAGTGATCTCTGATGGTACTTATACAAGAAACAAACCTTGTGGCATTCAGTGTCTATTCTAGGGGATCTATCCACATACCACTCCTCCAAACTGCTTTGTTGTCCATTCTTCCATTTGTTTTCCTTGTTCAAATCCATAGTGATGGTCCACAAGTCAGCGTAGGTCCATAACTCAGGCAATATGCAGATTTATTCATACACTTACTCTTATTTTTATTCTTTCCATCCCTCTGCTTATTTTGGCCTCACTTTTATGTTATGTTAACAACTTCTTGAAAATACATTTAGTGCATTGGTTTTTCAAGATTTATCGTTTTCTAATACACACAAATAAGATTTTAGTTGACTCTCACAAGTTTTGATATGTTTTAATTCGTTACTGTTGAGCTCAAAATATTTTCTAATTTCTCTCATGATTTACTTTACCCATGAGTTACTTAGAAATGCACTGTTTAATTTTCAAAAACACAGGAGTTTTCTAGTTTTAGACTTTTATTTTCTAGCTTATTTTCCTCATGTTCAGAGACACAACTTATGAATATAATTTTGAAATTTTTTGAGAATTGCTTTATGGCCCAGCATATAACCAATTTTGAAAAATGTTCCATGTGCACTTGGAAAGAGTATGTATTTTGCAGTTGTTGGATGCATTGCTTTCTTATGTCAATAGATTACATTTGTTAATGAGGTTGTCTAAATTTTTTATATCTTTATGAATTTTTGGTGTGTATGTTCTTGCAATTACTGAGACGTGTTAATCTCTCTATTATTGCTGATTTATCTCTTATTCCTTTTAGTTCAATCTATGTTTTTTTTAAAAAGTTATGAAACTATGCTTTTAGTTGCATATCAGCTTAAAATTGTTATATATTTCTTCTCTATTGACGTTTTGCAGTTGTAAAACTTCTGTATGTGGAAATGTGTCCTGCCTTGAAGTCTACTTTTTTCTGATGTTAGTATAGAAACAGTGCACTTTTTTTCAGTTAGATTTTATGCAGTTTATTCCACTATTTTATTTTCACGTTTTATCCTCATATTTAAGATGTTCATCTTGTAAGGTTCATGCCATTGAGCTCTGTTTTCATTTGGCACTCTGAAGATGTCATTCCTCTTCTTGCTTTCAGTCCTTTTAAGAAATTGGTTGTCAGCATTGTTGTTACTTCCTTGAATGCAATATGTCCTTAGGTTTTCTCTGTCTTTTGGGTTTATGCTGTACCATTTCTATTTATCCTTTTTGAAAATTTATCCTCTTAAAATTTTATTCTTCATGAAATTTGTAACTCCCTATGAATATACAGCTTAATGTCTTTCAGGAATTTTGGAAAAATTTCAGCCATATCTCTTCAAATATTTTGCCTAGTCTCTTTCTTTTATCTTTCTGGAATTATAGTTAAATTAAAAGTATGTTGGAGCTACACACTGTGCCTTTTAAATGTATTTTGTGCTATTTTCTGCATTGTCCAAACTTTTATCTCTCTCTGCTTTTGTTTGCATATTCTCTTCTAATCTTACTTCCCATTTATGAATCCTCTATTCATATGTGTCTACTTTGCTGTTAAAACCAATGATTGAGTTCTTAATTTCAGTTACTATATATTTTAGTTTTCAAATTTCTTTTATTCAATTTATTATCCATCTTGATCTTTAATTATTTGAACACACTAGGTTTATTTTAAAATGCTTGTTTTTTCATAGTCTGGATCATCTATACCTGTTTCTATTACCATTGCTTTTCACTTAGGCCTTGTATTCTCCTATGCTTTGTTGTTTTTGTTTTTGTGCCAGATTTTATATTTCAAAAGCTGTGGAGATAATTCAAGGATTTTATGATGTTTTCTTCTTTAAGAGGATTTTGTTTTGTTTCTAGCTACCAGCTAGGCTTGGGGAAAAATAAATCCCAGATAATCTAATCTAATCAAGAAATTAGATGATTAAGGTTGGCTCGAGGTTCTCTGAGAACTACTCTATAGTAGTAGAAATATTTACCATGATTCCAAGAGTAAAGCCCTTTGTGGTCTCAAATGAGAGCCTGTTTGTTTACAAAAGCCTCTTCTTGATAGACCCACAATTTCATTTGTTGTTGCCCAGGGTAAAGCATCTGTGGAAGTTCCACTTAGCTTTTCAGCCTTTCATTTGTGGCTTTTAGAATTGGGCCATATCTTCAGAAAAAGAAGCAGTGAAATGCAGGGTTTTAGCTCTCTAGTTTCTCTTCTCTTCAAAATTTTGGACCTACAAATCCTCGATTCCTTGTTAGATCTCTGATACTTTTAAACACATACATTTTATATTTTTCTAGCTCTTCCAATTGTTCTTATTGGAAGATTTGATGCAGAACAACCCATTCTTACTTTTCCAGATGACAAATATTATCTCTCTATTTAATTTTCTAGTTTGGAATGGATGTGGCTTGTAGAGAATTTACTGGGTATTATTACGTATTTTTAGGCAATGTCTATACCAGTTAATATTTTAAGTGTATTATTCTTATTGGGGCACATAAATTCAGCCTCTGGGCTGCAGTAGACATCATCTTTCTAGAAAATCCCTTCACTTCATTCAGTTACACAGAAAGCTTTAGTAGTTCTTTGCATTCAGCTGGAAGGGGGACATAGAGAACTATACCTATGCATATATTAGTTCTCCAGCTCTGAGTCATAATTCAGTTCACAGGAACCCTGATCATATCAGATAGTTCTCTTAAATTAATAATAACTACTATATCCTTTGCCATTCACTGGTAAGAGAGGAAAAGTGCTTAGATCTATTCTTTAAGTCTTACAAATAATACACGTAACATTTGGGCTTACTGGTTTTCTTCCATTTATTAGGTAAGCTGAAAACTTCCAACTTTTGATGTGGCTTAGTACATAATAAAGATCTTCAGATGGTTCATACAGGTATTTAATGACTCTTTACCTAAGACCCTTATGACCTAGAAAATTCAATATTAAACTAAATATGTGTGGAGATGAACATCCTCAGTGGAACCCATAGTAAGGTTTGATGTACAGGCAGGCTCTTGTTGAAAACTAATTCCTTTCCTGTAGAAACAGTTACCAGTTGATATTGAACTAAAATTAAGGGAATAAATATCATTATGATTCCACCTGACATAGATTCAGACAGTTCTCAACAACCTCCACTCCAATAGAGAACTACAGGTCTGTGATCACTTGTCTTTTCAAGAATTGAAATATCTACCATGTCTGCTCAGGTAAGGGAAACATAAGAAAAAGTTAACAAATGGGACTATATGAGCCTAAAAAGCTTCTGCAAAGCAAAGGAAACCATGAAGAAAATGAAAAGACAACCCACCAACTGGGAGAAAATATTTGCAAATCATTTATCAGACAAGAGGTTGATCTCCAAAGTAGATAAAGAACTCACACAACTCAACAACAACAAAAAGCAAACAACCGGATCAAAAAATGGGCAGAGGATATGAATAGACATTTTTCCAAGGAAGATATAGAGATGGCCAACAAGCACATGAAAAGATGTTCATCATGACTAATTAGTGGGGAAATGCAAGTCAAAACTACAATGAGATATCACCTTACACCAGTCAGAATGGTTATAATTACCAAGAAAAAAAATCAGCAAATGTTGGAGAGGATGTGGAGCACCACGCTGCTAGTGGGAATGCAAACTTGTGCAACCAGTATGGAAAACAGTATGGAGATTCTTCAAAAAACTAAAAATAGAAATACCATATGACCCAGCTATCCTGCTACTGGGTATCTACACATTAAGGTGAAATCAACAATCCAAAGTAACATATGCACCCCTATGTTCATTGCGTCACTATTCACAATAGCCAAGACATAGAAACAATGTAAGTGCTCATCGACTGATGATTGGATAAAGATGTGATATATATATACAATGGAACTGTACTCAGCCATAGAAAAAGACAAATTCATCCCATTTGCAACAACGTGGACGGACCTGGAGGATATTATGCTAAGCAAAATAAGCCAGACTGAGAAAGACAAACACCAGATGATTTCAGTCATATGTGGAATATAAGCAAATACATGGACAAAGAAAACAGTTCAGTAGTTACCAGGGAAAGGGGGGTGGGGCGGTAGGCGCAAGGGCTGAAATGGAGCACTTGTGTGGTGAAAGACAAAAATAATGTACAACTGAAATTTCGCAATGATGTAAACTATTATGAATCTCAATAAAAAACAATTAGGAAGGAAAAAGAAAAATGGGAAAAATATTTTAAAATATACTACATGAATCTGAGTTTGTTTTAATTATGGAAAACTCATTCTTGGGTAAACTAACTTTATTTGATATGCAAATACAAGCCTTAATAATCTGAGGAAAAATGAGTACAGGTCTTAGGGAAGAATTCAGGTCTTTGATGGATTATTCATGAAAAGGCAAAAAATTACGTTTGAAGATTAGTTTTTCCATGTGTAATAGTTTCAGAACAGAAGTGCCACCACCTTCTCCTAAAATAAATTTATTTTCAGAAATTAAAAAAAAAGAATTCAAATATCAGCTTCAATTACTTCTCAGTCTTAGTGCTTTCTCCCTCTGAGCCTCAGGGCCCCTTGAGCAAAGGTTATAACAGCTGCAGTAAGGAGCTCTTTTGTTGTGGATGTGAATCACAAGGAAACTTGAAACTGATTTTCCTTTCATTTTGGCTGAAATACTTGCCTTGCCTAAATATTTCCTAACATGAAGCTCTTAATTTGTTATTTACTTTGTTTAACATTTTTTTCTTTTCACATTATTGGCTTTTCACATATTTGGCTGTTTACTACTCTTTGTTGGCAAGAGCCAAATCTTTTTTTCTCTATGGATTATTCTAGGGGAGAACACTGTCCAGAAGAGGTTACTTTACTTGAATTTGTTCCACATATTCTAATAAACTAATCTATAGTGACCTTACATCATCTTTCATTTAAAACAGCATGATGTAAAAACCGTAGGCTGAGTCCATGCAAATAAATGGAAGAATTATTTTCCTTATGGAGTGGCCCAAGAGATTTCCAGGATGGAGTCTATCTTCAACTCATGTCTGGTCCTCTAGATGTTTTCATGTTATATTTTCCTGTTCATAGATATCCTTCATTGCTTGTAGAAATTTATTAAATTTCTCAATTTTCTTGGAGGAAGTTGGATAGATGTAGAGACATGCTTTTAATTAGGGAGGAAGCAGCCTTAGGGATGAGCTATTTGAATGATTGAAAGTCTAAAGAGTTCTGCTATTACCAGGAGGAATGCTCTCATTGGTTATTCTAGGAAGTTAAATCCCAGTATTTGTCTTGTTAGGCACCTGGATATATTAATGGTTAGAGACATGAATGTCATCCTAAATCCTCAAAGTAAAGTACTTTTTCGTTGCCTCACTGTAATTGACTGAGGAGAAACATTCAAATAATCAATGTCAGTGTTTAAAAATTTGGGGGCAGTTTGTTTTGGCAAGGAAGGGGCTTGGCCAAGTTAATCTCCACTAATTACATCACTTTTTACATAGTCTGAGAACAGAGCAGCTTTGTTTATCTTTGAAGAAATTTTCCCAGCAGGTGAGAATGTTCAATTATCTTTGCACAGTAAATATTTATGTTGTATTTAAAACTGTCTTTATATTCTAGGCATCCACACCCAATACTTCCACGTTTATCTAAAAGATTGAGGTAATGGGGAACCTGAGTGGAAGTATGGAAAGTGCGGCCACCTGAAGTTATTTCTAGATCCACTGATCAGTCATACGTTACTGTGTGTTCTGTGTTCACACATAGGTATATGAAGGTCTATGTTACCCTCAGTGAAGGAAGCACTGATTTTAGAGATCAAGGAAAAAACCAAGAGGTGAGTTCTTGAAAAATCAACAGGGGATACTCATTGAAAAGTCATATGTTTAAAGATAGCTAATTCTTAAATATCATATATTTTCATTGGACGAAGTCTGAATTTAGTAACGTAAGCTAGGAACACACAGAAATAAACCAGAATATACAAAGTGTATTTGCTTTTAGTATTACAGCCTGACAGATGTTTGTTGTCCGTTTCGCCAAATAACAAAGAGAAACGTGCAATGCATTACAAGTACACTCATGAATTAATAATCTTGGTTCACGGGCTATTATATTTTATGTGATATGTTAATATTTATAATTACTTTTACATGTTTAGAGAATTTAAAATCATATGTCATACCAAACGTGTTAAAATATAAAGCAATGAAAAACTATTTTGTTCTGGGAGCTTGATGAGGGCTTTTATGTGTGAATCTTTTAGAACTATCACAGCAACCACGTTTGTACACATTCATAAAGAAACCCATACTCAGGGAAGTGTCTTGCTTGCTGTCACTTAGAGGCATAAAATTGTAAAATTGTAAAGGACTGTAGTATTTTTCTACCTATAGTATTTTAATGTCTTTTTAAAAAATCATATTCTTAAGAAACTACGTTAAATGATAGTTACAAAATAAAGAAGTGTTAACTTACTGGTTTAATTTGAAAACCTAGTAATACTATCTTTTGGTTTTTATAATATCAAATCTTTGATGACTTAAACTACGGAGAATACGTTATATACCTAATTTTCACATATAAATAATTTAACTGGTAGTAGAAGATTCATCCTGGTGAAATCCAATATTGATGATTAATGAGAGTAAGAGCACTAGATTCTGCAGAAAGTAAGGAGTGAAAAAAAGTAATTGGATATAGATGACCTTTTACTCTTATGTTCTTCAACAGGTGAGCCTTTAACAACCTACAGCTTCCACAACAACAGAACTTCTGAATCAAGTGGGAGCAGTGATGTGAGTGAGTGTGTGGAATGTTCACCACAGGGGGCTTCTAAAGAAGGGGGCAGTGATGTGAATGAGTGTGTGGAATGTTCCCCACAGCGGATTTTTAAAGAAAACTCAGACTTTCCTGCATCTATCCTCCCCGCCTGCCAAATCTGTGTGAATGGAATCAACTTGTCTACATCTGAGGTTTAATAATTGTGTAAAGTTTTTCGAGCAGTGAATAATCTGCAAATTTGGGTTTGTGTCTGTAATTATACAATTCTTCTCTCTTGTTTAATTCTGTCCTTACCATCAGATGTAAGGTCTCTGAGAAATGAATGCTTCCTTTCCTTTTGAATTTTCTTTTCTTTTTTTACTAGGATGTGCTCTGTGTTTATTTGCTATGGCTTCCCAAGGAGCCTCCTGGGTAACCCCTGGAAGCCTCAGGGAATTGGGCTTCCAGCTCTTGTTCACTAAAGGAAATGTTTTTGAAGATTTTTTTAAAGAATATGACTTCACTTCATTATCACATTAATATTCTTATTGGGTGAAAATTCATTTCTCAAATATAATTTCTTCTTACTGATTTGATCCTTGTTTTCTTTCATTTTCTACTTTTTTTCTAGTATTATGCTTGCTTCTAGCTAAAATACATTCCATCATAGGCAAATATTACTAGTCATATATACTAAAATAGATAATTCCTAAATATACCTTCTTATCTTATACCCAAATTGGGGTTCATGAATTCTAGCTATGATATTCTTTTTATCCTGGACTATGTCTATAATTCTTATCAAATTGACAAAGATCCAGATGGCTTGTTCTGATGCAGTGTTCATAGTGAGGCACTCAAGAACATTAATAATAGCTGTCATTCATTGAGGCTTTATCAGGTGCCAGGCACTTACCAGGTTTTAGGGACTTTATATATAATAAAACAACCACCCCAATAGGTAGGCACGATTGGTATCCCCATTTCAAAAATGATGAAATTGAAGCATAGAGAGGTTTATTAAGTTGCCCAGTGTCACCTAGATAGTAGGTGGCAAAGCTGAGATTCCAACACAGACAGAGCAGCTCCAGAGTCCACATTACTCATCACTGTGCTGTCTTCTCTCTCCAAAGATCTTTTGGATCTTAAATAGGTACACACTGAATGAGAAACTTGTAGTCACTACTTGGTCTCTGTGGTTATCAAATCCCGTTACCACTGGCTAGCTTTTTTCAAGTAATGGTGATAAGCTTGAAAAGTTTTATTTAGTTATAAAAATATGAAGAAAAAAATTGTCAGCAGAGTAGAATAAGGTGGAGCTGCACTAATAGTACCATAGACAGTTGGACTGGAAAGGATTTGGGGCCATCTAGTTTAAACCCTTTGTTTTCCAAAGAGCAAACTGAGCAGGATTGTAATTACATTTTGAAAATGACTCAAACCCATGGCTTTTTATACTGAACTTGGACTTTTCCCTTGAGTACGCTGCTTTTTCAAATCTGAGCACTGAAGTTCAGTTTTTGAGTTCTCTCAGTACCTAAGAAGCATTGCAAATAAAACTATGTCGCATTGTCCTCTACCTCTCTTTCCAGTGCCTGTTTTCTCTGACCTCACTACCTTTCTCATCCCAAGAATTTTGAAAAAAAAAAGCTAGATGTTAATGCAATAGTTGGTGATAGTCATGAGGCATTTCAGTTCAGTTCAAAAATATTTGCTGAAAATTTAGGTAGTGTTGTGTGCATTAAGATTTGTGGGAAGGCAAAGATTAAGTGGAGAGAATTACTACTCCTTAAAAAGCTGACAGAAAGTCAGTCAGAACAAGTAGTGGCTACAGGGGATAATACTTAAATAATTTTGTAGTTATTTGATACAGTTCAAAGTCTAGTTTCTTTAAATTTAATGAGAGATTCATGAAGACTGAATGTCCTTTGAGACATAAAGGACTGTACATCTAATAGTGGAATATCATAGTATTAAGTGAGTTGTTCCAGAAGAGACATTGTCTTTGGTGCTACGTAGATCATATTGTCAAGGTACTTACTACAAATACTACCAACTCAAAGGTCTGAATCCATGCCAATTTATTTAGAGTTTATCACCACCACCAGTGAGTAAGTTTCTGGAGAATAGGAGCCCTTTCCCTGTTCATCATTGCAGACTTCTGTGCCAAAAACGGACACAATTTAAATGTCTTTATTAAATGTAGGACTTGACTATTGGCCTTTGATTACGTTCTCCACAGAGGAGAAGATCCACTAGGACTTTGAGATAGAATCTGTTACTTGTAATCCAGGCAAATTCATCTGAGGAGAAGTAGAATTGTCAAAGGAAGATGTAATGGGCTCTTTGGTAGAAGACCTCAATAGATATTTACTAAATGTTTATTGAGTGTAAACCACTGTGGAAGACATAATGATGAAGATGTGTCTATAACATAATAAACGTATTCACTGTCATGTTCACAATTTCATTTCAGGTCCTGTTCTGAGCTCTCATCCCTGAAACAGGCCTTATGGAAGAGTAAATGGGACATAGTAACAATGTGACAGAATTTGTCCTCCTGGGCCTCACTCAGGATCCTGAGGGGCAAAAGGCATTATTTTTCATGTTTTTACTCATCTACATTGTGACAATGGTGGGCAACTTGATCATTGTGTTGACTGTTTTTGCCAGCCCCTCTCTGGGCTCCCCAATGTACTACTTCCTTGTCCATCTATCACTCATGGATGCAGTTTATTCCACTGTCATTTCACCCAAATTGATTATAGACTTACTCTGTGATAAAAAGACAATCTCCTTCCCAGCTTGCATGGGACAGCTATTTCTAGAACACTTATTTGCTGGTTCTGAGGTCTTCATTCTGGTGGCAATGGCCTATGATCGCTATGTGGCCATCTGTAAGCCGCTGTACTACTTGACTATCATGAATCAACAGGTTTGCATCCTGCTGGTAGTGGTGGCCTGGGTTGGAGGTTTTGTGCACTCTATGGTTCAACTTCTCTTTGTGTACAACCTCCCCTTTTGTGGACCCAATGTCATTGATCACTTCATGTGTGACATGTACCCATTATTGGAACTTGCCTGCACTGACACTTACGTGGTAGGCTTCACTGTGGTTGCCAATGGTGGAGCAATCTGTATGGTCATCTTTATCCTTCTACTAATCTCCCATGGAGTCATTCTGAATTCCCTTAAAGCTCACAGTCAGGAAGGGAGGCGCAAAGCCCTGTCTACCTGCATTTCCCACATCATGGTGGTTGTCCTCTTTTTTGTTCCCTGTATTTTCATGTATGTTAGACCTGTTTCCAACTTTCCCATTGATAAATCCATAACTGTGGTTTGTACAGTTATCACTCCCATGTTGAATCCTTTAATATACACCTTGAGAAATTCAGAGATGAAAAATGCCATGGAAAAACTCTGGTTTAAAAAGTTAACCTTAGGTAGAATAAGAATGTGTCACCCACACTGAACACATTTGTTACTAGTTCTAAAGCAACAAACAGGCAGTAAATTCTGACAATGGATGGTAGTGAATTCAATGGATTCTCTAGGCATGCTTTTCTTTGTTTATACTAGAGCACTAATAGTCCTTTGAGGTTAGAACTAATCTAATAGAGAAATTCTAGAGGATGAATAAAAGGCCCAGATATTTGTCCTATCACAAGGAAAAATAAAAAAAAGAAACTAATTTCACCCTATAACTTTATTTTTCTCAGTTTGTATTCAAATGGGACTTTAAAAGAAAGAGTTATTTATTTTCTAAAGTGAAAAACAAGCTACCTTTGAAAGTTTACTGTCACTCAAAGTAATGAGAAAGTATTTGGCTGATACTTAGAACAAATTTCTGTGGGTGACATTCACGACTATGAGCTTTGCTGTGATGTGGGATTCTTGGCTAGAGACAATGTTGAATAGGATTTAATGGGAATGAATAAAAAGAGTTTTGTGAGTCCATGTACAGGAGTACTATAAACAGAATGTATCTATTCTTTTTTTGGAGGTGGGGAAGATTAGCCCTGAGCTAACATCTGCTGCCAATCCTCCTCTTTTTTGCTGAGGAAGGCTGGCCCTGAGCTAACATCCGTGCCCATCTTGCTTCACTTTATATGTGGGAGGCCTACCACAGCATGATCTGCCAAGCGGTGCCATGTCTGCGCCCGCGATCCCAACCGGCGAACCCTGGGCAGCCGAAGCGGAACTTGCGAACTTAACTGCTGTGCCACTGGGCCGGCCCGAGAATGTATCTATTCTTGTGAAGACAAATAAGTGACTCTTTCATGATTAACTGGGTCTGATACAATAAACCTAACATCAGATACCTGACTGGTGCTTTATCGAGTTCTCTGCAATGGCCTGTATTCATTAATGATATGTTGAGCGTTATGCTACAGAGGTTGCCAGAAAAGCATTGGTGAAGACAAATACATATTATTAAGCCCATGCATGATATTAGACTGCCATTAGATCCAATTTTTACATTGACCCATTTAGCAAGCTGTGAGAGCTTGGAAAGAACTTGACTGTCATTCACAGATGGGTCATCCTGTCAACTTGCTCATCAAGAGTCTTCTCCTTGATGTCTGGTGGGCATTTACATGGAACAAATAGATTTTCATATCATGTTCATTCTAAAAGGTCCATGCACTGCCTTATTATCTACCATACCCTTGCTTTTAATCTTTTTCTTTCTAAGTTCTTGACCAGATAGCCAAGCCATGAATGAGGTAGGTCTATGCCTCAGATTATCTCTTAGCAAAGTTTGTTACCAGATATGCCTCCTGAAAAAATGCCTACTGAGACTACTTCCTTCACTACTCCCTTTCATCACCACCTTGTAGGACTATATGCAATAATAATATTTTTCCTGAAGTCAATGCACTGTGTAAAACCATACATCTAAGTGATTTTTTTTGCCTTAAAAAAAATCTAACTCTCTTAGGTGACCTTTTATGATGCCCTAGGTGTGAATGAGAGAGAAATGATGAAGCAAAAGGAGAAGTTAATTAGGAACGTTAAAAATAGATTATCAAGTGTTAATCTTTAAAAATACTATTTTTTAAAGCAGTTTTAATATCACAGCAAAATTGAGTAGAATATATAGAATTCCCTGTATCCCTGTCCCAAAATAAGTGTGACCTCCTCCATTATTGACATCCTACAACACAGTGGCATACTTATTACATTTGATGGATCTACACTGAAACATCATCATTATCTAAAGTACATAGTTTGCGTTAGGATTCGCCCTTGATATTGTACTTTCTGTAGGTCTGAAAAAATGCACAGTGACAGGAATCCACCATCGTACTATTGTACAGACTAGTTTAACTGCCCTAAAAACCTTCTGTACTCTACCTGTTCATTCCTCCCTCCTGATTAACCCCTAATAAACACTGATCTTTCTATTGTCTCTGTGGCTTTGCCTTTTCCAAAATGTCATATAGTTGGAATCATACAGAATGTAGTCTTTTTGGATTGACTTCTTTCACTAAGTAATATACATGTAAGTTTCTTCCATGTCTTGTCATTTCTCTTTAGTGTTGAATAATGTTACCTTGTCTGGATATGCCACAGTTTATTTGTCCATTCTTCTACTGAAGGATAGCTTGGTTGTTTTGGCAATAATTGTGGGGTTTGGCAATTAAGAGTAAAGCTACTATAAACATCCATGTAAAACTTCTTTGTGGATGAAAGTTTTCAACTTCTTTGGATAAATATTAAAGAAAATGATTTCAGGATAATTTGGTAAGAGTATGTTTAGTTTTGTAGGAGACTGCCAAAATGTCTTCCAAAGTGGCTTCAGCATTTTGAATTCCTACCAGCAATGAATGAAGAGTTCTTTTTGCTGTACATTCTTGCCAGCATTTGGTGTTACCAGTGTTTTGTATTTTGGCCCTTCTAATAGGTGCGTAGTGGTAACTCATTGTTAATTTAATTTGCAATTGCCTGATGATGCACAATATTTAACATCTTTTCAACTTGCCATCTGTATATCTTCTTTGGTGAGTTTTCTGCTAAGGCTTTTCCTCTTTTTTTGGTAAGGTTATTTGTTTCCTTATTATTGAGTTTTAAGAGTTCTTTGTATATTTTGGGTAACAGTCTATTATTATATCTTGCAAATATTTCTTGCAGTAGGTAGCTTGTATTTTCAATCTCTTGCATTGACTTTTGCAAAGTACAAGATTTTAATTTTAATAAAGTCTAGTTTATCAATATTTTCTTTCATGTATCCCACCTTTGGTGTTGTAACTAAGTCATCACCATTCTCAAGATCATCTAGATTTTCTCTTATGTTTTCTTTTAAGGGTTTTATAGTTTTGCCTTTTACATTTAGATATATGATCCATTTTGAGTTAATTTTTCTGAAAAATGTAAGGTCTGTATGGATTTATTTTTTGCATATGTGTGTCTGGTTGTTCCATACCATTTGTTGAAAAGACTATTTTTCCTCCATCGTATTGTCTTTGTGTCTTTGTTGAAGATCAGACAACTATATTTATATGGGTCTATTTCTGGGCTCTCTGTTCCATTCCATGGATCTGTTTAGTACATTTTTTTTGTCACGACTATATTGTCTTCTTTTCTGTATATTTACAGAAAATTTTGTATATAATATAAAACTTATATTATATATAAATTATATAGTAAATTTTTAAGTCCGGTGGTATTAGTCCTCCAGCTTTGTTTTCCTTCAATATTGAATTGACTATTCTGAGTTTTTTGCTTCTCCATATAAACTTTAGAATCATTTGGGTGATATCAACAAAAGAACTTGATGGAATATTGATTGGGATTGCATTAAATTTATTGATCAAGTTGGGAAGAACTGATATCTTGACAACACTGAGACTTCCCATTCATGAACGTGGAATATTTCTCTGTTTATCGAGTTCCTCCTTGATATCTTTCATTAGAGCTTTGTAGTTTTCCCCATACAAATCTTGCATATATTTTGTTAGCTTTATACCTAAGTATTTCACTTTAGAGGGAGGTGCTAATGTATATAGTAATGTGTTTTAATTTCAAATTCCATTTATTCGTTGCTGCTATATAGGATTGACTTTTGTATATTAAGCTTGCATCCTCCAACCTGGCTATAATCTCTTATTAGTTCCAGAAGTTTTTAAAAATCAGTTCTTTTGGATTTTCTGTATAGATGCTCATGCCGTCTGTGAACAAAGACAGTTTTATTTCTTCCTTCTCACCTGTATATCTTTTATTTCCTTTTCTTGTCTTATTGCATTGACTATGATTTGCAGTACAATTTAGAAAAGCAGTGGTTGGAGGCGATATCCTTGTCTTGTTCCTGATCTTAGCAGGTAAGCTTTGAGTTTCTTACATTAAAAATGATATTAGCTGCAGGGTATTTTGTAGATATTCTTTATCAGATTGAAGAAGTTCTCCTCTATTCCTATTTTCACAAGAATTTTTATCACGAATGGGTGCTGAATTTTGTCAGATGCTTTTTCTTCATCTATTGATATGATCATGTGATTTTTCTTCCTTAGTCTGTTGATGTGATGGAGTACATTAATTGATTTAAAATGTTGAACCAGCCTTGCATACCTGGGATAAATCCCACTTGGTCAAGATGTATAAGTGATTTTATACATTGTTGGTTTTGATTTGCTAATATTTTCTTGAGGATTTTTACATTTATGTTCATGAGAGACACTAGTCTGTAGTTTTTTTCTTACAATATCATTGTCTGGTTTTGGTATCAGAGCAATGCTAAACCCATAGAAGAATGATCTTAGACGAGTTGTTGATTTTTCACTTTGTTCAACTTTTTACTTGTTATTAGGTTGGAGTGGCAGCTTTTAAGATCCTTATGTGCCAGACCAACTAATACTGGAATTTGAGTCAATGCTCAAGCAAATTACTTGTGCCTTCTACACCTGTTTGGGCCTAGATATATATATATAGATAGATAGATAGATAGATAGATTTATAGATATATATGTATCTCTACATATCTATATATATGTCTACATATATATATATAATTTCTATTTTAAAATAGTAAGCAGTTTTATTTACGTGTTTTCACAATTTGTTGGATAAAATAACATCTCCTTAACAATGGACATTTTGTTCTCATTTTCTCTTGGAATCCCACGGTTGAAGTTTGTCTATATCAAAGCCTGTTAGCAAGCCTTGAATTACTTTGTCAAGGAGAATTTTTGACAAACGAAGAGTGTACTGAGTCATTAAAAATCCTAATTGTCTGCACTGTGAGTCTCCTTTGGAGGCTTACCAGACACCCATATTATATCACTTTATTTCGTAAAAACTTTCCAGCATGATTCATCTGCATGGTTATAAGGCCCATTTCTCAGGGTAACTTTTAGTACACGAGTACCTTCTGCAGACTCTTCTCCTGTTCTGAACTAACTCAAAATTTTCAACTTTTTAGGCAACTCTATAAACAAAGGCACATATCTAATATGTTGTATGCTGTTTTCCAAATTGGAAAAGTCAAGGGAGTCACTCCCAGAATGGTGGAATAATGGCCTATGAAAATTCATTCCTTCACAAAGACAATGAAAGTACTGGTAAAAATCATCAAGATAAAATTTTTGGAAATCTGAAAATTAATAAAAGGCTTTCAACAATCCAGAGGTTATTTAAGGAAAAAAAATAGCTGAATCCTGATAACAGTGAATTTTGCAGCAGTATAACTTTCCCTATTAAATAACCCTCTCCCCAAGAACATAGTGTCTTGCAATCATGATGCTCATGAAAACCAGCAGTCTGACACACATTGGAGGGGGCTGAACAGGTTTAGAGCTCCTTCAGACTTCACTCTCAGAGAATTATTTTATTCATCTTTAAGCATCCTATATCTCCCATCTGCAGGGCTTGTCTTTATCTACTCTGTCTCAGAGCTCACTCTGTGAGGACATTTTCTCTGAGACATTTACTTAATAAAAATTCAGTGAACAACATTTAACTTCCTAGCTCTTTGAGGTGACAATAATAAGTGGGAAAAACATGAAACTGCCCAAAAAACTTAACGGAAAAATCTGTGGAATGAGATATGCATAGGGGAATTTGAAAAGCTGAGATATATCCCTGGGAATCTAGAAGGCCATGTGCATGCCCAAGTCTGGATGAATTTTCAGGAATTACCTAAGAAAGCTCTACTATTTAATGCCAACTAACCCTGAGGCTCTGCACAAGGGAGGAGAAGGGTAAAGTATAGTTGTAAACTTCTTGCTGGACCATTGAATCCGTGCCCCAATGCACACACATAACGCCTCACAAAGGCTGGGAAACTGATCACTTTAACACATTTAAGGAAATTTCCATCCAATATTAGCTGACCACTAAACTAATTGAGGAAAAACTTCGGGGGTCACTCATGATGAAGAATGTGGCTGTTAAAATTAGTTTTAGCAGGAAAACCAATGAAAGAACAAGTTGCAACAATAACAAATATGATGAACTACAAGAAATCCTGAGTGGTACTGGTGGGGTAAATATGATTTCCAGATTTGCCACATTATATCATTTAAATTTCCAGTTTTCACTAAAAAAAAATTAAGACATACAAAGAAACAGGAATGTATGTCTCATACAAAGGAAGAGAAACACTGTCAATACATAATGTCCCTAAGGTAGCCTAGATGGTGGACTTACTAGACAAAGACTTTAAATTAATGATTTTAAAATATTCAAAGAACTAAAAGAAACCATGTCTAAAGATCTAAACGAAAGCTATAGAACAATGCCTCAACAACTAAATGATTTATATCAATAAATGGATGGAAATTTTAAAAAAGAACAAAAAGAAATTCTAGAGTTGAAAGCATAATAATTGAAATGAAAAATATACTAAAGTAGCTCAATAGTAGATTTGAGGAAGTAGAAAAAAACAATCAATGAAGTTGAAGACAGGTCATTGAGATTATCCAGTCTGAGGGACAGAAAGAAAAAAAGAATGCAGAAAAATGAACAGTCTCTCAGAGACCTGTGGGACAACGCCAAGCATACCAACATACATATATGATTGTCCAAAAATAAGAGGAGACAGAGCTATGCATAAAAGAATATTTGAAAAAATAATAACGAAACTTTCAAAATTTGATGCAAAACATCTACACTTTGCAGAATCTCAATAAAGGCTAACTGGGATGAACTTAAAGACGTGCACACCAAGATACCTCATAATCAAACTGTGAAGGGCCAAGAAAAAAAGAGAATCTGGAAAATAGCAAGAAGCAAGCAATACAAGGTCTCCTCAGTAAGATTCACAGTAAGTATCTCACTGAAAACCATGGGTCTGTGAAGACACTGGGGTAACATATTCAGTGTGATGAAAAAACACTGTAAATCCGGAATTATATATCATGCAAAACTATCGTTCAAAAATGAACAAAAATATTCCCAGATAAACTTGCCCTATAACAGATACTAAAGGCAGTGCTTCAAGCTGAAATGAAAGCTCTCTAGATAGTATCTTGAATCCACTTGAAGAAACAAAGAGTGTTGGTAAAAAAATAACATAGGAAAACATAAAAGACAATATAAATATTCATACATTTGCTTTTAGTTCTTTTATTGTCTGATTTAAAAGACAACAGCATAAATAACAAGTCAAAATCTATGTGAATGCCCTTGAAAACATAGGAAGATAAAATTTGTATGACAATAACAGTACAAAGGAGTGAGGAAGGGAATGGAGCTATATACAAGCAAGCATTTTATTTATTGAGGTATCATTCACATATCATAAAATTCAACATTTTACAGCAAAAACTTCAGTGGTTCCTAATGTGTTTATAAAAGGTGTTTAGTGTGTTACTACTGTGTAGTTCCAGAACCTTTTCTTCATTCCGAAAAGCAACCCATGTCAGAGGATTCTGGGAAAATGGTGGAGTAGGATGCACCAGAAATCCGCCTCTCCACCTGGACGATAATTTCACTGGCAGAATCTGTCTGATATAACACATTCTAGAACTCTGGAGTCTATTGAAGGCTTGCAACTTCCAGGGCAAAGCTTGGATGGTAAATTGCAGTTAATGTCAGTCGACTTCAGCTTTTGGCACAGTACGGCTCCTCATCCCCACCCTCCTCAGCCCTGTGGCAGGCAGCTGTGTCTGTGTTCCTGGAGCAGCTTGCACACAGCTTTTGGGAGCCAGAGTGGGCTAAAATGACCCCACCCTCCAAGTATCAGAATCTGTGCTCTGATCCCTGATTACTATTTCTGATCAGACAAACTATTAGTATTATCAGTATTGTTATTATTATTATTAGTTCAGGCAAAGAGGTGGTGGCCATTGTTGCTGCCCCTCATCCCATTGTTACAAGTGCCTCTCTCTCTGGTTGAAGTGAATTCCAGGATGTTTAAAGGGGGTGACACCTTTTTCTCTCCATTTTTATTTTCCCCTTTTAGGAGCCAGATATCAAAGAATAGGACATTCAAAAGCAACTGCATATACTAGAGAAATTACAAAGTCGCGATGTTTGCCCAGGGGAAGGACCAGGCTCAGAAAATACCTGGGAAGAACTTAAGTTTCGTTCAGGTAGATCAACTGGTCTCCTCCAATAGCTAAAATACATATTTAAGTCAATTATATCACAGTAAAGCCCCGGAATCTGCCTACATTTAATTAAACTCTGGATACACATTTTTTTTTTGCATGCAATATACGTATAACATTTGGGGAACATATTATTTTGTTTTACATAATAAAAGCCTTTCTGATTTTTTGTAACTATGCATTCTTGACCTAAGTGAGAAGTCAAAGATGATTTCTCTGTTTATAACTGCTCTATAGTAGTTCTGGTGATCAAATACTGTATTTAAAATATCATATTTTTAAGGCTCTGGCATTACATGCTCCTTGTTAGAAGTCAATACACAACATAGTTTCTAAGGCATAAAATACGCCTTCACCATTTTCTCATTTTATAATTGGATTCATTTGGTGTGCCTAGCAATGTTAATGCCTCACTTATTTAACGCATGTTGAGTAAATGTCAGCCATGAAGTTCTATTTACTTTTCAGTGAAGGAAATAAAAAGTACTCTAGATACATTAATCAGAAAGAAATACAATACAGTGAATTAAATACTTCAAAATTATCAGAATTGGAGGAGCTGACATCTGGATACTGGAGTGAACACGGATTCACCACCTAAGCTATGATGCAGAAATGAGGAGCTGGACTCGGGATGAAAGATCTCTGCATGTACTTCTCAAAGTCTTTCTATGCCTTGAGTTTATAAAGATAATTCCCTTTAACATTTTTAAAGTTTTTCTTTTCACTTTTATATTTTCAACTCATGTAGGATATAAATTTTCAGGTGTGGTGTGAGGTAGAAATACGTTTTCATTTCTTATTATAGGGATAAATAATTTTCTTAGCACATTTATTGAATAATCATTCTGTTTCCCAGTACCCTGTCATAACACTACTTTCATATATAAAAATCTGTATTTCTATGATTTTATTTCTTAGCTTTCAACTTTGGTCAATAAGTGTATCTATCCATGATCCAATACTACAGTGTCTAAATTATTGCAGTGTTTCAGAGACTACTGCAGCATAAAAAATCACTCCAAAATTTAGTGACTTAAAACACCAACATTCATTTTATTATTTCAGATGTTTTTAGTGGGTCAGAAATTTGATCAGTTCAGCTGGGTACTTCTGACTCATCATCTCGTGGAGTTATAGTAAAAAATTGTCTGAGGCTGAAGTCATCTGAAAAGATTCTTCACTCATGTATATCTGGTACTAGGCTTGAAAGCCTTGAACAATGGGGACTGGAATAGCTGGTACTCTTTGATATCATAAGGGTGGGGCCCTAATTCACTAGAACTGTTGTCCTTAGAAGAGGAAGGGACACCAGTGTTCTCTCTCTTGTGTGCACAGAGAAAAGGCCATGTGAGGACAGAGTGAAAAGGTGGCCATCTATAAGCTAGGAAGAGAGGCCTCACCAGACACCAACCTTGCTGTCACCTTGATCTTAAACTTCTAGCTTCAGTAACTGTGAGAGAATAAATGTCTATTATTTTAACTACCCAGTATTTTGTCATGGCAACCCAAGCCGACTAATGTGATGATGATGATCATTATGATTATGATTGATGATTATGATGATGATGATGATAAAAATTAAATCTGGTCTTGGTGAGCAGAGCGCTGAATTGAATCACCAGGTTTCAATTCAGGAAAAGCAGGGCTTTTCATCCAATCACTAGATGTGAATAATTTCCAAATCAAGAGCTTGTTGAATGAGGGAGTCATCAGGTATCATAGAATAAGAACTCTGTGATATCACCACAAATATGTGGTGTAAATCTTGATCTTAACCTTTCTCTGAGGAATCTGAGACCATTTACCAGGGTAACTGCTCTGAGTAAAGAGAAGTACTCAAATCCTTCTGGAGATTACCGGAAATAGGTTCTAAGCTATTGTTTATTTCTGAGTGTTAGAATGCCACTATGGTCCACTAGTCAGAAGGCTGATTGAAGGTGAAATAATGTTGGCCCCAAGAGATCACAGTGGGCGAGTTCTGCCTATATATTAGACTAAATGTATTCCACAAGAGGCATAAGTTTCCATGGTGGGCCCTTGATCACTGGAGTACAGTTATCATGACATGAAGGACTGTGTAGAAGTATTTGGAACTAATCTTCCTTTCCAAAATAGTAAGCAAAATGTGGCACCACATCCTTGGGCTACCAAAAAGATTTGACAGATGCAGAGAACGAGTCTTATCATGTTTCCATTTAATTTACTTGTTTGGTTTGGCACTAAAATGGAGATGGGCTAAATCTGTGCAGAAAATGGAAGCTTAAAACAATTCTGTATTATTAATCTTTATGTTTTGTGATTTACCATTATATGAGAAAATCCTAGAGTAGAGAGTCAAAGGCTGTATTTGGTTATGATCTCTCAGCATCATCATTTCCCAAGGCAGGTCTCACTTGGAGAACAATGAGGTTCATTGAAGTAATTAAATAGATCAATTAGGCAAACAAAGCAATATCTTTTATTTGAATTACTGTGTAACAAGTGAGAATTCCAGTTATTCCGGCTAGGCAAAAGATAAACAGGTTAGGATTTAGGAAACCTAAATTCTTAGCCTTAATCTGTCACCATCTGAATGTGCAACTTTGGGAATGATTCTTTTCTTTCCTGGGTTTCAGTTTCTTGATATGAAGTAAATGGAATGAATTAGATACTCTCCAGTAATCCGTTCAATTCTTGATGCCTAAGGTTTTTTAATTTGTTTATTTATTTATAGATCAAATTATCACCTCCATTTACTTGAATTCTCAGAATATTATCATTAGAATATAATTTGAAATCCAAGATGATTATTCTGCTTAAAGTGAAACATGGTTCAACACTTTCCAGAAACTTCTGATTTTGGAGGGTTCTTAAATCAGGCAGAGAACACTGTGGAATGAAAGAGCAGAAACTGGTTTTTAGTTCTACCACTTGCTAGTTACACCATCCTGGACAAGCGAAATAAACCATTCCAAGCCTTAGCTTTTGTAACTATGAATTGGGAAAAAAGTATTCATCTCACAGGGTTATTGAGATTAAATATGAAAGAGGATTGAAAATAACATGTGCTCAATATATGATACTTCCTTTTAACAGCAAATTTATGGCAGTTTAGAAATGAATAGGCATCGTAATATGTTGTTAACTGACTTAACAAAGTAAATAAATAAGTAATAATAATCTAAATTCTCTTGAGAGGGGAGATACGAGATTCTCAGAGGAAGAAGTGGACATATTTCAAATTCCCAAGTGTTTTTTGAATCCATTTTTTATGCCTCCATGAGTTAGGATGAGAAACAGTCTTTTTAAAGCCTCTGTTGAAAGATGGATTTTAAAGAAGGATCATGCTAACTACTTCAGTAAGTTTTTACATGGGAGGTAATGTGAGGCTAAGGTCAAGATCAAGACTAGGGGCCAGCCTCATTGCCAAGTGGTTAAGTTCGTGCTCTCCTCTTCAATGGCAGCCCAAGGTTTTGTCAGTTTGGATCCTGGGTGTGGACATGGCACTGCTCATCAGGCCTTGAGGCATCCCACATGACACAACCAGAGGCACTCACAAGTAGAATATGCAACTATGTACTGTGGTGGGGTTTGGGGAGAATAAGAAGGAAAAAAAAAGGAAGTTTGGCAACAGTTGTTAGCTCATGTGCCAATCTTTAAAACAAAGAAAAAAGATCAAGACTTGAGGCCAGACAGACTTGAGTTACATCTTCAGGTCTGCTCCTCACTAACTGTATGTCCTGGCATCCAAGGCTTAACCTTTCCTTATCTCAATTTTCATATCTAGGAAAATAGGAGGAAACAGCAACCACATATAACCCTTTTTAAAAAATATTAAATGATATAATTTATGTAAACTTATTTGCACAATGCCAGCATATATGAAACAGTCCATATTAGTTTTTAATCATTACTTATAATAATAATGGCTAACCTTCATGCAGAACTCTATAATTTACAAAGTAATTCATATCTTTTTATAAATATATATATATATATGTATATACTTTTAAGGAAGATTAGCCCTGAGCTAACATCTGCTGCCAATCCTCCTCTGTTTTGCTGAGGAAGATTGGCCCTGTGCTAATATCCGTGCCCATCTTCCTCTACTTTATATGTGGGAAGCCTGCCACAGCATGGCTTGACAAGTGGCACCCAGATCTGCACCTGGGATCTGAACTGCGAACCCTGGGGCCACCAAAGTAGAATGTGTGAACTTAACCACTGCACTACCGGGCTGGCCCCATTCACACCTTTTAAGATGACAGTAGGCTTACTTTCCTTAGTCCTCAATTATCTCAGAATTTTAATATTTCTGACACCACAGAAATGGAAATAGAGGTGAGAAAAAGCTACTGTAACATTCACAACGGTATTAAAATTTCTTTAAATGTATCTTTTCTAAAATTAGAAAAAGATATAATCATCAAAGAAAAATATAAAATACAGAAAAGTAAAAAAAGAGAAATATATTAATTTCAGCATTACAATAAACCTATAAAATAATACTGTTTTGCCTTACTTTCTGTATTTTCTCACTCATGCTTTTACATAATTGTGCCTATATTTTTCCAAAAAATGTATAACATTTAAAAATACAGTAAATCAGTATATTTCTATCAAGGTGAAAGATTTTCAAGACGTGTCCTTTAATTCCTGAAAGCAGGGGCCAGCCAGGTGGCTGAGTAGTTAGGTTCATGCACTCCACTCTGGTGGCCTGGGGTTTGCCCGTTCAGGTCCTGGGTTCAGACCTGGCACTGCTCATCAAGCCTTGCTGAGGTGGTGCCCCATAGAGAGGAACTAGAAGAACCTACAACTAGGATATGCAACTAGGTACTGGGGGGCTTTGGGGAGAAAAAAAAGAGGAAAATTGGCAACAGATGTTAGCTCAGGCCCAATCTTCCTCAAAAAAAAAAAAAAAAGCCTGAAGGCAAAAATGGAAGCCTTATTTAAATGCACTAAAGTGACTTATAGCTCTGGTACCAATAGACTGTTAGTAGACCTTTTCTTCCTTGACTCAAGTAATTTGGTTCCTAATGGAGCTGAGCATTTCTGGGAGAGGTACTGTTGTTTGTTCGACATGTTATTGCATGAGCGAGGTTAATGAAAACACCATGGTTATTGGTGGAAGGTGCGGCTTCTGGTATCACATTTGAAAGCAATTAAACCTAAGGACTTCTCTCTCTCCAAAAATTTAGATGATCTTTTTTGATAAAATATAGGAAATCCTTGGAGTCTTATCACTTCCAAATTCTTAATCCTTTTGCACAAGAAGTAGCAGTCCTTTGCTTTCTGAGGTGATGGGAAACTCAGGTGGTTCTTTCAAGATCAGGCATTTGGAATTCTATTCCCTACTTTAAGTGTTCACTTAATCTTCAGTGCAAAATGTTGAAGTGCCTAACTCAGCAAGCTAGTCACAAGGACGTGATACAGTGCTACAGCATCCTAGGCATCTGCATTTGGTTATATGGCCTCTCTAGAGCCCTCAAGTGAATGTCTCTGACACTTTTTTTATTGTCATAATAGTTTACAACATTGAGATATTCCAGTTGTACATTAATATTTGTCAGACACCATATAAGTGTGCCCCTTCACCCCATGTGCCCATCCTCTGCCCCCTTCCCCCTGGTGACCACTAAATTGTTCTCTTTGTCTTCAAGTCTTTTTATATTCCACATATGAGTGAAATCATTTCTGACACTTTCAATGTTTTCTTTTTTTTCATTAGAATGTTCGCTGTACTTATCATAGACCAGGAGCTCTTTGAGAGCAGGTCGATGTCTCTGCATTTCTTCTTGTAGAAACCATTGCAACCCCTTACACATATTAGGGGCTTAATAAATGGTTATTGAACTAGCATGTGAGTCAATGAAAGTTTGGACAGTAAGAAAATGAATCAATGGATGAGTGAATGAATAATGGATTCTGAGAAATAAGGGAGTGGTTTTCATAAAAGGAACACGTGGATATCTGGTTGTGATAATACTGCAATCATCTCTTACTTGATAACTTCTCCATTAGTTCTCCAGAATATTTAGATGATATCACTGCAACTGCAAGCCAGAGACCAAAGCAACTATGTTTGTGAGAGAGAAGACGCTGAAGTTTTTAAACTAGATTCTCTCTGTTTGGCTCACACAGACAAAAATTTTCTTTCTTGCCTTATCTGATCTATGGTGATACTGCCTGTTAATATATCTTTATTTTTCAGCCTAGGGGCTGAAAAAAGGAGGCTAGTTAGAGTCCTAGCTATATAGCCATCCTAGTTTCTATATTACTACATGCATCACTGATAAGTATCTTCACATTTCCTGCCCTCTTGGCAGCTAAGCCTCTCCTAGAGCCTACTCAGATTATGCTCACCAATCTTTCTTTAGAAGGTACTAAAGTGATACCTTCTGGGATTCTAAGGGAAGAAATATCATTTACTCCTTAAG
This sequence comes from Equus asinus, assembly GCF_041296235.1. Taxonomy (NCBI): domain Eukaryota; kingdom Metazoa; phylum Chordata; class Mammalia; order Perissodactyla; family Equidae; genus Equus; species Equus asinus. The sequence goes on from NC_091806.1 coordinate 18,126,518, forward strand.
TGTAGACTATTACAGGTTGAAGGATAACTTTAGGAAAACCAAATCTAGAGGCACGAGAAGGGGATGGCTAGCAGTGGACAAACAGAGATCTCTTTTGTGGCAGAAGGTCGGTGCTGAGCAAAAAGGTAGAAAAAATGAGTTTGAAAGAGAGAGTATCAGTGAATGACAACACTTGTAAGTAAATCTATTTCTGTATGTCAGAATATTAGATTTGACATTCATGTTAAGACTGTAATCATGTGTGACAAACACTGTCTCTGTCTAATGCCAAAATTAATTCTGGTGTGTGTGGGGGGAGATATGTGTGTGTGTGATAAATAGCTTACAGTCACTTTGGTAAAGAAGTAAAAATTCATGCTGGGTGGTTAAAAGATAAGTGATAGACAAACACGTTCTCATTCTTTTTGGTAAGTCACTGCTTTGGATGACATAGATACAGCCTCATAGGAAGAATATGGTAATATTAATAGTTATAGTCAAATGTCATCAATTTGTACAGTCAATTTGTACTCTTCTAAAACTATTCAATAAGAATTGAAATAATTGATATTGCTACCTACTTATGTTGTAGTCTGCTTTGTGCCAATTACTGAGCTAGTAGCTATCTCACTCCCAGACACCATTTAACCCAATTATCTTCAGTAAACAGTAAAGAGTTTCATAAGTTAAATACATTTTATAGAATTATCTTTGCTCTTTATTTCAATGAACGTCGAGGATCACAGCCTACTGATTTACATTGGATGGCTTCTTCACCCTCTCTAAGTCTTAGTTATTTCACTTATTAAATAAGGATAACAGTGTCTCAATGTTGTTATGAAGGTTAACTGTTTCTAGCACTTGATAAACACTCAAATTTTGACTGTGTCAGTTGTGACGTCTAGACATGAAGTCGTTTCAGTAAATGACAGCATTGTCTTCAAGTGATGTCATCTAAAACTTTGGAATAATTTTTACTCTTTTCTTTCTTTACATCCACATCAAGTCCATCAGCAAATTCTGTTGGATTCACCTTCATTATACATCTGCCATCCTGGTCCAAACCACCATCCCTTTTCAGGTGGATGGTTGCAATAACCTCCTAATTAGTCTGCTGTTTCTACTCTTGCTCCTCTAATAACCTATTCTCTGTTTGGTAGCCAGAATAATCCCTTTGACAGTTATGTCAGGATCTGCCATTCTTCTGTGAAAAATCTTCCAATGGCTTTACTTGTCACTTAGAATAAAGTCATACCTCTTCCAATTATCTACAAGGGCCTCTCAAGATCTACCATCCACTAATCCTTAATCATTCCAGGCCAGTTGCACTGGCCTCCTTTGATCTATTATACCAACCATGCTCCCTCCTCAGGGACTTTTCACTTACTGATCCCTCTACCTGGAACTTTGTTTCCTTAGATATCTTTGTAGCTCCTTCCTTGCTTTCTTAAAGTTTGGCTTATGCATTTCCTTCTCAAAGAAGCCTTCTCTGACTCCGTTATAGAAAATCCTTCTTCCCAGACTCCATGTATCCTTTTCCCTGCTTTATTGTTCTCATAGGTATATAATTCCTTTTTTCATGTGCCATTTTCTGTCTCTCCCTAGTAGAATGTAAGTTCCATGAAAGTAGAGCTTTGTGAGTTTTTTTACAGCTATATCACCACCTCTTAGAGGGCTGGGTGCATAGCAGATAATTAGTAAATATTTGGAAATGAACTTATAAATGAATGATTAAATAGAGCAAAAACTATATTTCATTACATAATCCTTCTCCACACACACACACACACTCACACACACCATGGATAAATTGACATAATTTCTTCAACAGCTTGGTTTTTCTTTTGATCGATAAGGATATTCATATTTGCTAATTCTGGCTGGGAGTGGAATTGGGAGGTTAATAAAAATGTTTTTTAAACAACATATCTTATTTTCATGTGAATTCAAAGCAAGTTTTAAAGGAGAAGTTTTATAAATTAATTAAATAGAAAGAAATCCTAAACAAAATAAAACAGAAAACTCATGATGAAATAACACAGTGTGAGAATATCTGGATTTTTATGAGTCTTTAGTTTCTCTCTCTAAAATATAATGGTCCCTATTCTAATATCTAAAAGCAAAAGAACTTTTAAAAAAGTGAATTCATGGCTCTCATACAAATGTAAAATGAACACACGAGGAAGATTTTTTTAGCCCATTAATTAGGGAACTAGTAAGATATTATAATCAGTCTAAAGGAGAATTCAGTGCTCCACACTTACAATGTTCAATCAAGGATATGTAATAAATTTTCAAAGAAATGCAAAACTGGCTTTATCTGTAATTCAGAGAAATCAATTGAACTTTCATCAGACAATATTTGCATTTCTATAGATAAGAATTATTTGCATTATCAGTTTTCTAAAACTTAAAGAGTTGTAAGATTGCTTAAAGGTGTTGAAAGGCACAAACCCTATAGAATCACAAAACCCCAAAGAGAGTGCTGTAGATTTCCGTTTAAGACACTCAATAACTTTATGTTACATTTCAAAGTCTTATACAATATTTTTTCCCGAAAAAAGTTAAATTTATTTAACAGCTATACATCAGAAGAAGTAAAGATGCTTTTTACTTATTTATTCATTTATTTATTTATTTAATTTTTTTTAGGAAGATTAGCCCTGAGCTAACTACTTCCAGTCCTCCTCTTTTTGCTGAGGAAGCCTGGCCCTGAGCCAACATCTGTGCCCATCTTCCTCTACTTTATATATGGGACGCCTACCACAGCATAGCGTGCCAAGCGGTGCCATGTCCGCACCTGGGATCCGAACCGGCGAACCCTGGGCCACCGAGAAGTGGAACATGTGAACTTAACCGCTGTGCTACCGGGCCGGCCCCGTAAAGATGCTTTTTAAATAAAATAAATTTATTTAAAGGGAAAACTATCTTTTCATTTATTTTTATTTATTTACAAAGAAAAAAATGACAAACTTTCTGCACCTGTAGGAGTCCTGAAACAGCATACTTAAAATGAGAGATTAAAAAGAGTGTAATTATGATTATCGAGGTCTGGATAGGGTTAAGAGAAACTAATAAGGGATGATAAAGCACTCCAAGGCTAATGACAGAGAAAGCCATTCCCACAACTAGGCCTTAGAGAGCAGGGGAGAGAATGATCACAGGGACCCAGAGGGTCCACCTAGAAGAGTGCAGCCTCAGTTAAAGGCACTGAGTCTTTGACAGAACACAGGAGGGAACCTGGACAATAAATACTCTGATATTCTTTTCTTCTCACCTGCCCCCTAACATTCAGCTAGTACTACCTGTTTGCCAGAGGTAAGGGAAGCCAGCTAGGGATGGCAGCTGCCCAAGGCAGAGAGAGTGAGAGTAGAACTGAAGGGGTAAAATGTGTTTGTGTAGTTCACATTCCAACAGTTTATCAATTTTTTCCTGTGAAACAGAGAAAACACTTCTTTTGGAGTTAGCTGGAAAAAAGAAAACACAGAGGAAATAAGTAGTCTTCCAACTTATTTATTCACTTAATGTTTGTTGAATAAATAAATGCATCAGATACTAAACCAACTGCTGGGGATAAACAGATGAAGAAGATAGCCACAGCCCTACTTCTCTGTGACTTATTTAAAGGGCTTTGAAATGGAAGTAGGGGTGAATTAGACTTAATCTGTGTATCAACAATGTGCAAATCCAGAACCAATAGTTGTACAGTTTTTTTCTTAATATTTAAGGAAGAGTTTTTAACATTTTTTACTGGCAGAGAAGCAATCTAGTTTATTGTATGGTGAGCTCCCTGTGCCTGGCTGTCCTCTAGCAAAGGCCCAGTGACCACTTGTCAGAAAGTATTGAAGAAGGGTTTCAGCATCCTTGTAAGAAGCTGAGTTAGCTTCAAAAGTTCACTCTTTTATAAAATAAAAAAAGTAGCATGTTTCTTCCCCTCTGGCATATGATGAAAGAAAGTAGCTTAAATTATTGAAATGCTTTGGGTTTACCTGAAAACCTAAAATGTGAAGTTCTCATCACCTTGCTATTGAAAATATTGTCTTTACATGTTAATTCTCCAATTCTGAATTCATTATTGCTATTGAAATGAAAGAAGACAGGATGAATGTGACTGAATTCATTCTAATGGGACTTACACAGAATCCTTAGAATCAGAGAATCCTATTTTTGGTATTATTTATCACCTACATTGTCCCTGTCATGGGCAACCTGCTCATTGTGGGTACTATAATCTGCAGCCAGACTTTGGACTTCCCAATGTATTTCTTCCTGGCCTTCTTGTCTTTGATAGATGCATGCTATTCCTATTCCATAATCCCTAAATTGCTAGCTGATTTGTTCTCAGATTCAAAAGCTGTCTCCTTCCATAGCTGCATGACACACATCTTTATTGAACATTTATTAGGAGCTTCAGAGATTGTCCTTCTTGTGTTCATGGCCTATGATGACTACGTCGCCATCTGTTGACCTCTGCACTATGTGACCATCATGAGCCACTGCATGTGCTGCCTCCTGGTGGGGGTGTGTTGGGCACTGGTTTTTTTCCACTATGTTGTACAGATTCTAGTTACTTTCTGGCTTGCATTCTGTGGCTCCAATGTTATGGATCACTTCATGTGTGACATTTTTCCCCTGATACAACTTGCCTGCACTAACACATTCCTTGGTGGTTTCTTGGTTGCTGCCAATGGTGGAGTAATTCCTATGATAACTTTTGTAATGCTATTGGTACCTTATGTGGCCATCCTGTGCTCCTGGAGGACTCACAGCTCTCCCTGGAAGAGAAAGGCCCTATCTACCTGTGGCTCCCACAACACAGCTGTTGTTTTGTTCTTCATACCCTGTATTTTTATATACCTGTGACCAGTAGCTAATCTTCCCATGGATAAGGCCATAGGAGTTTTCTATACTCTTGTTATCCCATGTTAAACCCTGTTAGCTACACAGTAAGGAATGCAGAGTTGAATATACCATTAGAAGGTTTTTAAACAGGAAGACAATTTCAGATAATAAATGAACTAAGATGATTTTATTTCCTCCACGAGTTTTGCATTTTTATGTTTTATTACTTTAAAGCCCATCTCATACCTCTCACCTGAGACAGCACGTTTACATGGTAGGTGTAATTATGATTATTCCTATTTTAGAGATCAGAGAAAATGAAGTTCAAGATGGTTAAATAACCAGCCTAATGTCAGAGACTGAGCCAGTATTCAGTTCCACATTGTTCTAAATCCAAATTTGATGTTCTTTCAACCATTCCAAAGGTTATCAGAAAAAAAGCAGCATTTCTATCAGAACCTCTCTTGCTTTGCAGCAAATTGAAACACTTTCTTTTCTAATTACAGAGTTGTATAAAGTGCCTGCGTATATAAACAGTTGGTATTCAGAAAGCCGTACTACTTACAGGTACCTATGACAGAGTGGAATATAATTAGGAAAAGGATACTTGCCAATACCCTCTTGACACACACTAGATATACCTAATGTTTAACATTATTTTAGGTTTCTTATTCTGTTAAGTAAAAGTTGTCAGAGATTATAAAAATTAATTGTATTTAAACCAATGTGAGCTTTTTAAAGTGTCCTCACATGGTTACCACAACTTTATAAAATTGAGATCCAATGTTCTTATTTTATAGAAAAAATAAAGAATCAGAAAGCTTAAATAACTAGATCATAGAAGACCTAAGTCACCCTTGAACTCAAATATTTTTACTCTACTTACTATAACCTTTTCATTAGACAGAATTCCTTGGGGCTAGTATTTGATTATGGCTTGGCAGGTAAACATATTTTTTGATTATATGCTGTAGGAAGAGACAATTTATTAGACTAAAGATCATTAGTGGCAATTAAATGCAGGCATTTTTCAAAATCATGTGGTAAAATATATCTGAAAAATAATTTACTATTTAAAAGTTGACTTTATACTTAGTTCCTTGAATCTGGAATCTTTGAAACTGCTTTAGAAGATAATTTATAAGGAATATAAAAAAGCAGGAACCTTTACTCCATAGTTGACCCAAAGAAAGTATTTCTCAGCTAAACAACTTACCTAACTTATAAGGCATTGTTGTGAATTAATTTTGGCTCTTTTCAAAAACGAAGTTTGTTATCAAAATACAGTGTGCATGCACGTCATAGATATGCCTATGACACATGCATAGATGCATGTCATAGCTTCCCCTTTTGACAGAAAGATCTAGCCTCCCATCTTATAAGTATCGTATGTTTTACTGAAGAAATCAATGGACTCCATGATGTAACAATCTTTAGCTAGCATATTCTGATTATGGAAATGTGATGGAGAGTAAGAACATCAGCTTCAGGATCGGGAAGCATAGGTTTTATTTCTCACTGTGTCATCATCTCATTCCATGACCTTAAACAGCTTTTCCTATTTCTGCAAGTAGTTTACTCAGGTAATTTAGAAAGTGTTTCCAACTTCTGTGAATCTGTCCACATCAATATTTTTAGTACCATAAATATTGTTATATTTGCTTCTAGTTCAGTTAGGAGAAACAAAATTGGAAGAGTTATGAGAAATTATGTGTCTATAGGCTGGCAATTGACCATAGCCCACCTCCCCAAACTTTTCCGTTCTTGGTAAACAAACCACGTAGGAGAAGTCCTTCTTGGATGAAAGAGTCTTTGGATTGGACTACGACAATGTGAGCTCTACCAGTGAGAGTGTTGTTACCTTGAGACCGTGTTCCTCTACCTACTGAAATGCATGAAGCTGCCTATTAAAAAAACACTTTGGCAGGAGCTCATTTTTGTGAAATTAGTCTCTGAACCTATCAAACATCAAACCATACCTCAACTAGTTTCGGACCAACTGTGATATGATCCAAACATAATTTCTTCTGCTTTCCTTCTGGTTTACCCTTGCAGTTTTAAAATCTGTGTTGCTGTCTGTCCAGGGTTTCAAACTATTCTATCTTTAGATTTGTATTCTGGGAAGAGATTTTCCTGAAATAGCTCCAGGAACTTCTCTTTTGAAAAATTACCTTCATGGACAGCACTCACTGATTTAGACCTAACTCGTCTCTTTTTCAATTTTATGCTGCCCTAGGCCTTGTGGCACTAGGCTAGACAGGTTTATGGGTCCTAAAACAACCTTACTACTCATCACGTTAGCTGTGTTATTTTCATCATTATCATGTTACTCTAATTCCACAATTGGACAGGAAACAACTACTTTGAAGAAGTACTGTAAACTTTACCTGGTGGAAGTGCCAATATTATAATAGGATTTGTAACTATCACTTAATGTATATCTAAAAACAAGATTTAAAAATTATGATCACCATGAAGAGTAGATTGATTAAAAAAACCAAAATATTATAATGAAAAATTTTAAAGTCAGATGGTGACACACTGAAATGTTTAATATATGCAATATCAAATATACAGACCCCATATTGAATTCATTTATTATCAAATATACAAATTTATAAGTAGATGACTTTTTTTCTCTTCTCATGGTGTTTTGTCTTCATGTAGACTTAAGGAAGGAGTTAAAAATTAAAGATGAATGCTCTAAAAGTTCTCTTCTGAAGTTCACTTAAGTTACCTGAAATAATTGGGTTGTGGGTAAGATCTGCTAAGGTGGTGAAATACCCCTGAGGTCTAGTTAGCCACAGCTAAGAAACTTCACAGGATTTACCTCCAAACAGGATATGTGTTAGCACTTATGAGGCTCAAGAGAAAGGCCTTATCCAAGCTGCCATTTATGAATCAACCAAGACATTTATCGTAGCTGAGCTAGTTGTCATTTTCAATCTCACAATTTTGCTTCTTTTTTGGTGAACTAACAGCTGCCTGGGGTCTTGGCTATGGAACAATGTCAGACAACTTTGTAGGTGAGGTTTTTTTTCCAGGAAATGATATAATTGTAGAATATCATGTTTAAATGGACCTTACAAATCACATAATCACTCCTCACCCCCACCAATCTCAGTTTTAAATCTCTTCTTCAGCATGCCAAGCATAAAGAATGATGGAATCAATTACCATACTACTAATTTAGAAGTAGAAATATTTTGGGGTCTTTTTTTCTTATTAATATATATTTAAATTAGTTAGAATCATATTATCTCTTCAAATAGCATTCAAATTTTTCCCCACTTAATATTACAACAGAAGAATTTTGCTGTGATGTTGCACAATTTTTAAAAACATCTCTGTTAAAAACTACATGTTCTTCAGAGATGTGCTGTATTTTACTTACCCATTTCTCCGATGTTGGCTATTCCATGTATTTTCCAATTTTCCACAGCTCTTAATAATTGTATTGAAAATATTTGTACATAATGATTTTTCTCTTTTAAAATTTTTTTCTTTTCAGGTTTGTTCCTAGAAAGATTATTGTGGAGACAATGTAAAAAAAACAAAGTAATTTCTATTTCTCTGTAGTTATTTCTAAATCACTTTTATTAATACTGTCTTATTCCTACTTTATGTCTCTGTACTCTTCTGATCTGTTGGGGAGTCCACCTCAGAATAAGGGAATGCAGTGAAGCTGTGCACTTTGTGTTCACATATACATAAGATCTACATTTTGGATCATTAAAAAATAAAGCTCTTTATCTATTATCTTTGAAAGGAAAAGAAACATTTTTTGCACAGAACATTTTATTATAGCAGTGTTTTCTCTTTTCTCCCCTTTGGAAAATTTATGTCCCTGAACTTCCTCATTCTACTGGCAATGCAATATCTTGTAACCAGGAATGATGGATAATGGATGTTATGGGAGGATGGGAGGAGGAGACATGAGAATGCATATGGCAGAAACATAATGGAGTGGGAGGATCTCGTGGATGGATGAGCTGCTGCTGTTTGGTAATAAATTTCAGGGGGGATCACTAAAGGCATTTAACAAGGATACTTTTTATGGCTTTATATGGGCAAACATACATTAGTATACATAGTAAATGTCCAATAAATATTTATTGACTGAGTGAACATGTAATAGGTACTTACAGTGAGTAATATATACCTGTTTGTGTGTGTATACATGTATAGTACTTTATATCTTATATAGTAGACTATTTCTATTTTCCACATTAAATTTCTACTTTTTTTGGTGTGTTTGTTTTTTTATTGTAGAAAAATTGGTTTTTAAAATATAAATTTTGGGTGTACATCATTGCATTTTGATTTCTGTTTGGATTACATCATGTTTACCAACCAAAGACTAGTTAAAATCCATCACCATGCTCATGTGCCTAATCAACTCTTTCGTCCTCCTCCCTCCCGCTTCTCCTCTGGTAACCACCAATGCAATCTCCATCTCTGTGTGTTTGCTTGTTGTTTTTATCTTCTATTTATGAATAAGACCATACGGTATTTGACTTTCTCCCTCTGACTTGTTTCCTTTAGCATTTAATGCCTTCAAGATCCATCCATGGTATCACAAATGGCCAGATTCAGCATTTTCATGGTTGAGTAGTATTCCATTGTGCATATATACCACATCTTCTTTATCCAGTCACTCCTCGATGGGCACCTAGGTTGCTTCCAAGTCTTGGCTATTGTGAATAAAGCTTCAATGAACATAGCAGTGCATGTATTTTCATGCATTCATGTTTTCACATTCTTGGATAAATACCCAGCAGTGGAATAGCTGGATCATATGGTAGACCTATTCTTAATATTTTGAGGAATCTCCATACTGTTTTCCATTGTGGCTGCAATAATTTTCACTCCCACCAGCAGTGTATGAAAATTTCCTTTTCTCCACATCCTCTCCAACACATTATTTCCTGTCTTGTTAGCTATAGCCGTTCTGACCAGAGTGAGGTGATATCTCGTTGAAGTTTTGATTTGCATTTCCCTGACAGTTAGTGATATTGAACCTCTTTTTGTGTGCCTGTTGTCATTCTGTATATCTTCTTTGGAGAAATGTCTGTTCAGATCTTTTGCCCATTTTTTTAATTGGGTTGTTTGCTTTCTTGTTGTTGAGGTGTATGAGTTCTTTATATATTTTGGATATTAACCCATTACCAGATAAATGGTTTGCAAATATATTCTCCCAATTGTTAGGTTGTATTTTCATTTGTTGACACTTTCCTTTCCTGTGCAGAAAATTGTTAGTTTGATGAAGTCACATTTGTTTATTTTTTCTATTGTTTCCATTGCCTGGTCAGACATGGTACTTGAAAATATGCTGCCAAGACCGATGTCAAAGAGCATACTGCCTATGTTTTCTTCTGGAAGTTTTCTATTTTACATTCAAATCTTTAATCCATTTTGAGTTAATTTTTGTGTACGGTGTAAGATAATGTTCTACTTTCATTCTTCATTCTTTTGCATGCTGCTGTCCTGTTTTCTCAGCACCATTTATTGAAGAGACTTTCCTTTGTCCATTGTATATTCTTGGCTCCCTTGTTGAAAATTAGCTGTCCATAGATGTGTGATTTATTTCTTGGCTCTCAATTCTGTTCCATTACTCTGTGTGTCTATTTTTGTGCCAGTACCATGTTATTTTGATCACTAAAACTTTGTAGTATATTTTGAAGTTAAGGATTGTGATACCTTCAGCTTTGTTCTTTTTCTCAGGATTCTTTTTGTTATTTGGGGTGTTTCAAGTTTTTTCTTATAAATTTTCATAAAATATTCATTTCATATAAATTTTAGGATTATTTCTTCTATTTCTGTGAAGAATGTATTTGGAATTGTTACAGGGATTGCATTGAATACGTAGATTGCTTTAGGGAGAACGGACATTTTAACTATGTTAATTCTTCCAATCCAAGAGCATGGAATGTCTTTCTATATTTTTAAATTTCTTTCAAGAACGTTTTATAGTTTTCAGTGTACAAGTCTTTCACACCTTCGGTTAAGTTTATTCCTAGGTATTGTATTTTTTTTCATCGTGATTGTAAATGGGATTGTATTCTTAATTCCTCTTTCTAATACATCGTTTTTAGTGTATAGAAACACAATTGATTTCTGTATGTTGATTTTGTATCCTGCAACTTTACCATATTCATTTATTATTTACAAAAGTTTTTTGGTGGATTCTTTAGGGTTTTCTATCTATAAAATAATGTCATCTGCAAATAGTGACAATTTCTCTTCTTCCTTTCCAATTTGGATTGCTTTTATTTCATTTTCTTGCCTGATTCCAATAATGTGTTAAATAAGAGTGGTGACAGTGGGCATCCTTGTCTGGTTTCTGTTCTTAGAGGGATAGCTTTCAGCTTTTCTCCATGGAGAATGATATCAACTGTGTGTTTGTTATATATGGCCTTTATTACATTGAGGTACTTTCTTTGAATACCCATTTTCTTCAGGGTTTTTATAATAAATGGATGCTGTGTCTTGTCAAATCCTTTTTCTGCATATATTGAGATGATCAAGAGATTTTTATTATTCATTTTGTTAATGTGGTATATCACGTTGATTGACTTGTTGATGTTGAACCATCCCTGCATTCTTGGAATAAATACCGCTTGATCATGTTGTATGATCTTTTTAATATATTGTTGTATTGCATTTGCTAGTATTTTGTTGAGGATTGTTGCATCAATGTTCATCACTGATATTGGCCTGTAATTTTCTTTTCTTGTGTTGTCCTTGTCTGGGTTTTGTATCAGAGTAAAGTTATCTTCATAAAATGAGTTAAGAAGCTTCCTCTCCTTTCAATTTTTTGGAAGAGTTTGAGAAGGATAGGTTTTAAGTCTTCTCTGAATGTTTGGTATAATTCACCAGGGAGGCCCTCTGGTCCTGGACTTTTAGTTTTTGGGAGGTATTTGATTACTGTTCAATCTCATTATTGGTGATTGGTTTATTCAAATTGTCTATTTCTTCTTGATTCAGTTTTGAAAGGTTGCCTAATTGTAAGAATGTAGGCATTTCTTCTAGATTATCCAATTTGTGGGCATATAGCCTTTTGTAGTATTCTCTTGTAATCTTTTTTATTTCTGAGGTGTCTGTTGTAATTCTCATCTTTTGCTTCTGATTGCATTTATTTGAGCTTTCTCTCTTTTTTCTTGGTGAGTCCAGCTAAAGTCTTGTCAATTTTGTTTATCTTTTCTAAGAAACAGCTCTTAGTTTCATTGATTTTTTTTCTATTGTTTTAGTCTCTATTTCATTTATTTCTGCTCTGCTTTTTATTATTCCCTTCCTTTTGCTTATTTTGGACTTTGTTCTTCTTTTTCTGGTTCCTTTAGGTGCACTGTTAAATTGTTTATTTGAGATTTTTCTTGTTTGTTGAGGTATGCCTGTATTTCTGTAAAATTCCCTCTTAGAACCGTTTTAGCTGCATCCCATACATTTTGGCATGCTTTTTTTTTGTTTTTGAGCAAGATTAGCCCTGAACTAAGATCTGCCACCAATTCTCCTCTTTTTTTCTGAGGAATACTGGCCCTGAGCTAACATCCATGCCCCTCTTCCTCTACTTTATATATGGGATGCCTGCCACAGCATGGCCTGACAAGTAGTGCATAGGTCTGCACCCAGCATCTGAACCAGCAAACCCTGGGCCACCAAAGTGGAGCATGTCCTTGCCACGCCTTGCCTCAGTAATTGTTTCAATTCTTCTTATTTCCCCTGTGATGTTTTCTATCTCTTCAGACATCTAGTATCTGTCACTTATAAATCATCTATAGGACAACATCTGATGTGTAATTTACTGAGAAAATATTGGGCTATGTACATGAGATCTAGACTCTTCATCTGCCTGTGACTTTATTCACTCATTTTGGTGCCTCATGCTCCTCAGCTTTTCCCTGTGACTGAGAGTTTACAAACTGTAACTCTCAGGTATATTTTTAAAAGTTAGAGTTATGCTCTCTTCCAGGAGAATTCTCATTAGAACCCAAAGCTCTAACTGTGGAAAGAAAGACATGGTCAATAAATATCTGTCATAAGCAGACACATTAGGGAAATATATAAGTCATTGTTGACACACCCTCCCCAGTACCTACCATAACACATATACTATTCATGTGTGTTTCCTCACTGTGCCTACCTTAGTTCCTGGCATATTGTCTGCAGTGTCTGGCACCTATTGGGTGATGAATAAATGCTTAGTGAATCACCACTTCTCGTGTTTAAAAATACTTTCTTCCCCAGCCCATAAACCCAGGCATTCAAGATTAAGATTTTTTATTTTTCCTTTTTCTCCCCAAAGCCCCTTGGTATATAGTTTTGTAGTGTTTTAGTTGTGGGTCCTTCTAGTTGTGGCATGTGGGGTGCCACCTCAGCATGGCCTGGTGAGCGGTGCCATGTCCGCACTCAGGATCCGAACAGGCAAAACCCTGGGGTGCCAAAGCAGAGTGTGCGAACTTAACCACTCAGCCATGGGGCTAGCCCCACTCCCTTCTTTTTATGAGAAGATTACTCTAACACATGCATTTGCAGTAGGGATGGTATCTCTCCCAAGTAGGTAAAAATGGTTTCTTGGGAGATGAAAATATCTTACTTTTTTATGTATAGAGCTCAGATATGCATAAATACATAAATAATATATCTGTGGTGTTAATATTTTAGGGGAGTGATTAGGGGAATGGAATGTCTAAAAAGGTGCCTCAGGGGAGCAATAATGAAATAGAAATATTGAGGAGCACTGTCTAACCCATGGTTAGGTGAGAGCATGGAGTAGTTTTAGAATGTTAGTAAAGATATTCCAAGTGCAGAGGTTGGCCCATCACTTGTGAGGATCATATTTTGTAAAACTGACTCTTCCTTCTCAGGAGGCTTCCCAGGGTATGTAGTTGAATCATGTCGATGAACAAGTTGTAATCTGTGAAGTATGTTGTAAATGTAGGATATTGATATTTTTTACTATTGAAGATGGAAAAAGCATAAAGACTATAACCTCAAATATTTCTAAACTGAAAACATGTCATTTAAGAGTAAAAATTGTAAATATTTCTAAACTGAAAACATGTCATTTAAGAGTACAAATTGTTATGGAGGGAGACAGAATTAATCATTTTTTCTGGCTGAGGTACTTTTTTAATCTTTAATAATGGCAACAGTCCTTCATTTAGATGAGATATAATTTTAATAATACTCTTAAAAGATGAAAGAGCACCAGATTAAGTGATAGAAAAATTTGGTCTTGGTACTAGCTGGTGGCCAAGAATAAATCCTATTAACTTTTCTTCATTTACATTATCAGACAGATGGATCATTGTATGGCCGTTCTGTTCTTGAAAAAGAGACTTTAGCTGAGGAGCAAATAATTGAATAGTTAACACCACGATCTGATTTTGTGCTTGTGGAGCATCAGCTTGGCCTGGCTCCAGTGAAGTTCAGCCCCTGGGAAAAGTGGGATCATTGCAGGGGTGGATGGGAATTCACTGTAATGGTGATTAGCTCCTCAGCCAGTAGAGACACAGCCTCAAAGGGATGTAATTGCAATGATGCAAGTCTGCTCATTTTGAAATTGTGTGCCATTTGAAAATGGCACTGTGCCCTCTTTTAGACCAGGTCTATTACTCAAAGGGGGACATCTTATTAATTATGTTTCTTCTAAGACACAGATTGCAAACTGTTTACAAGTTAAGCTCAAAATGCAGCCAAATGGCAGACACAGTTCTGTAAATGATCTTGTAAACAGCTTAGCTGGCTGTCTTTTTTGGCAACATTTTCTATTCAGATGAAACTTAAATTCCTCTACCACCACAAAGGTTGTTTTCTACTTAAGTCTTTGGACACTTACAGCATCTGTTTTAAATCTTTCTTTAAAATCATTAGATACTCTGGTCCTATCAGAATAACTTCCCATGAAATGATTGGATGATTTGTTCCCAGCGCAGGTCTTACTTGCCTCCACACTTGGATTTGCTGTGTTGAAACTCTAATATGTCATGATTCCCAGCTCTTTTGTAGATGAAAGTTCATGTGAGTGCATCCTGCATGGGGCCAGGCATTTGGTGACGCTGACAGGATCCTAGAAATTTTACTTGCACAACGTCTACCTTCTACTTACTGGGTCCATCAGGTAAACTGCCTTTTGGAGGCAATAGAGATGACATCAGACTGAGTTTTGGAGGTGACTAATAACTTGAATATTAAACATGTTATTATTACTTTGAACTACCATTTTGAAATCATTGAAATAATTGAATCACCTATACACACAATTATGTTATGCTTAAAATGTGTCAGCAGTTTACCAGTTTTATCTGTACATACAAATTGCAGCTTTGGGATGTAGAGCCTTGAGCTATTAACAGCTTTTAGCTTGATTTACTTTAATTTCTTTGAAAAATTATTAAAACTTGAGAGTCTACATTTTGGCCTCTACCCAGATAATGAGATTAGCAAATAAAAGAGTGTGTTCTTGTTTCAGAGATGAGCTCTTAGGAAAGGAAGGAACAGCACTAGCTGGGTATGTCTAGGATGGTTTTAGAGAGATCTTTCATGCAACTCTGTCTCTGTGTGTGTGTATATATGCACATATACATACTATACATGTATATAGTTCTATATATGTTTCTGCTTTTCTCTTGTACTAATTTTCTTTTACCTTTATTTTTCTATTAATCACATTTGAGAATGAACCTATATGGTGTTTTCTTTCTGTTTTGATTAGTTAATGATACATCAAATTTCTGGCTTTAATTTTTAATGTAGAGATGAATCAGACTTTAAAAATGTATTTATTTATCTATCTATATAAAAGCACACATGTTCATTTATGAGCAGCCCTACCCACAAGTGTGGTTTTGGTGCCGGTGCTGAGGGTGGTGCTGAAGATTTGCTCAGAGATGAGGTGATGATGTCAAGAAAGGTCATTCAGGGATTAACCCAACTCCTTCTGAAAGCATTTCAAAACACATTAATTTTGTATCTATGATGGTATAGTAGTTTCCACCCCATAAAAGTACTTTGGTAGAATTCCATCCCTGCACATGTCTCGAGGAAAACAAAGTGAGTTAGGATGAGTTATAAAGAGGAAAAAGTCTTTTTAAAGCCTTTAATTCGAGACATATACTATTGATGATCTATGTGCCCAGGGCACAGATCTTCTGAGGAACACAGGGCCACTGATTGTTCATTAAAAGCTAATGACCCAGAGACACTTACTAAACACATTGCTATCACTTCTTATTATCCAGGATTTTATTGAAGAAATTATTTTGCTTCCTAAGAAATTGAGACACAAGAAACACATATCAGCTATAAAATCAGCTTCTTGGATTCAAATCCAGGCTCTATCACTTACTAACTGTAGCCTTAAGCAAATCAATTATTCTGCTTTCTCTCAGGCATAAAACATGTCCAAATGTAGCCAGATGTGAGAATTATATGAGAAAATATGTATCAAGTACTAGCAAAATGTGTGCTCATTCTGCACCCATGGCCTTTCCCACTGTCCTAAAGAGACTGAGGTGTGTGTTCTGGCAGTAAGAGCTGGGCTGGACTGCAGTGGGAGGGAGACATACAAAATGATGATGTTGATTTCTTGGGAGAGAAGGGGAGGGATGGGGGGTGAGGTTCTTGAATATCAGATTGAGAAGCTTAGATATGTATTAGTATTCAAAAGAGATTTATGATAAATTCATAGATTTTTAGACAGAATGGGCATGATTATCTTCCCTAGTGTATTTTCTTTTAAAATATTTGAAATCATGAGATGACTCAAAGTAAATCTTACTTGGAAGTGTAAACATTTAATGCAGATAAGAGCCAAGCTGCTGTGTTTGAAAGGGCCAGAGTCCCTGAGATGCCTCCTTTGAAGCCCTAGCATTCCACTCATTTACCACAACTGTCTCATTCTCCAGATGAGGAAACTGAGACCCAGTGTAGTGAGCAATCTAACAAAGTATCCTAGGAGTTAGAGGGACAACCTGCAATAAAACCTAGTTATCTTGATTTCCAAGAATGTGTTCCTTCTACCTCATTAGGGCTACTAAACAACTTTTGAAGTTCTTGGGCTGGAGGTGGGAGAGGTGGGGGTTAGTCCATATTGTGGATTTATAAAGAGTGTCCCAGCTGTTGTATACTTTGTTTAGTAAGAGGGATAATTCTAATAATGGGTCTTTGAGTATTTACAGGAGTCTTAAATAACATATAGTTTACATGCCCATTTAAAGCAACAATCTCTAGTATATTCCTACCAAGTTACAAGTTAGTCTGCTTAAGTAACCCTATGCTACTGAAGCGATTATTTTACTTTATCATTTGGCTGCAGGAAAATTGTATTTAGCTAGTTGAGGCCACTGTTCACTACTTCAATGATATAGCGTAAAAGTTGAGAACTTGTGTTTCAAAATGAGATTACCTGGATTCGTAATACCCAATCATTTTACATGTGATGTTTAATGTGTCCAAGTCTCAGTTTCCTCATCTTCAAGATAGGACTTGTGAGAGTACACACCTCATGTGATATGAAAAATAATTACAACAATGCATGTGACATACCTAGCACCTTGCTGTACACAGCGTAAAATAAATTACTTGTTTTATTGATATTTTAATTATTCTGTAGAATTGTTTGCTTCATCTGGAATCATCCCTTCACAAGCAAAAATGGAGGGAATAATATACACAGATTGAGGCTCATGTGCATAGTGTCAATTAATTTGGATCTGGTTCTTCCTGGAGCAGAGAAAGAGACTTAAGGTTTTCTTTTCTTTAATCAGCATATCTGGAAAACAGTTAGAATCTTGGAAGCTTAGTAAATGGTTGGAAATTCTAGGTTCAGGATTGGATTATATATATATATATATAATTAATTAGAACAGGCTCTTTGTTATGAAATTGCCATTGAATTTTATTGTGGAGTTGTTTAGTGAAATGAGCACAGAAAGCATAAATTGATCTCATTCAATTATTATGAAAATGAAATTATACCATGAATCACGGTGTGTCTTTCCCATTGAGTGCCTGATATTATCATCAGATAAGAATATAGCTTGCTATTGGTATTGATTTTGAATCAGGAAAAGCTGGATATGAATTTGGCCTCAATGTTTACCAGTGGTGGAAATTTGGCATCATTTTTTTCACCTCTCTAAGCTTCAGTATCTTATCTCTAAAATGAAGAAAATGTCTCAAGGACAACCCACAGGCTGAGAGATAATAGGGAGTCATTGAATATTAGCAATATGTTATAATAGTATAATAATAATAATAATAATCCAATTTTAGAAAGAAAAAATGTAGATGGAAAGATTACAGTTATTAAAAAGTGGAGAATCCTTGGGTTATGACCTGTTTGTCTTAAGAGGCTCTTCAACTAGCACACTCAGGTGCTCAATAAATATATGGAATAAATGAATGAGAATTTATATGAAAGGTTCCAAGATCTTGATTCTTGGGTGATAAATGGAAGTGATAAATGGAAGTCAGTTTCCTAGGTTGATGTTTCCAAAAAGCAGAGGCTGAAAGAAGAACTTTTATGTTGGTAGGTTATTTTGGAAAATGAAATGGAGGCATGAACAGGGAGAGTGAAACAGGGACAGAAACAATGTTAATCCAAACTGTGTTAAGCTGCTTACAGTTTATCCACTGGCTTCTATCTACAGATGATCTAGGGTCTCCTTAAGGTGTGTTAATTCCTTCATCTTTCCAGATGTGTCTATGCACCAGAAGGATGAAACAGGGTCTTCTAAGTGTCTCAAGCAGCAAGTATCAGGAAAGAAAGTAAAAGAAACACTAGTGAAAGAAGGTGTTGTTGGAGGAATCAGTAAGATCAAGCTGTTGTCAGGCTAAAATTGTTAGCAGGTGGTTCATGTATCAATAGCTGGAGAAAAAAGGTAGGTCAAGAGGGTGTGAGACAGAGCACAAAAATGTCCAGTACATTCAGTGATTACTAATTAAAAATACTATTCTTCTGTAGATTTTCCAGCTCAGAGCAATGTGCTCACATCAGCCCTCAGTAAATGGAGACTCCAAACAATATGACTGAATTCATTCTTTTGGGCATTACAAAGAATCTAGAGCTGCGGAAAATACTCTCTGCTATCTTTCTAATCATGTATGTGTCCACCATTTTGGGAAACCTACTCATTGTGATAACCATGATCACGAGTCAGAGTCTGAGATCACCTATGTATTTTTTCCTTACTTCCTTGTCTCTCATGGATGCTACCTACTCTTCTGTCATTGCCCCCAAGATGATCGTGGACTCCCTTTCTGAGAGCACTACTATCTCCTTTGAAGGGTGCATGGCCCAGCTCTTTGCAGAGCATTTCTTTGGTGGTGTGGGGATCATCCTTCTCATTGTCATGGCCTATGACCGCTATGTGGCCATCTGTAAGCCCCTGCACTACAGAACCATCATGAGACCTCAGGTGTGCTGCCTGTTGCTGGGAGCGGCCTGGGTGGGGGGATTTATCCATGCAGTAATACAGCTTCTCTTCATGTATCAAATACCCTTCTGTGGTCCCAATGTCATTGATCACTTTATGTGTGATTTGTTTCCATTGCTGAAACTGGCCTGCATGGACACCCACATCCTGGGCCTCTTAGTCATCCTCAACAGTGGGGTGATGTGTGTGACCATCTTCCTTATCCTCATGACTTCCTATGTGGTCATCCTTCACTCCCTGAAGTCTCACAGCTCTGTAGGGCGACATAAAGCTCTCTCCACCTGTGGCTCCCACCTTACAGTGGTCATCTTGTTCTTTGTGCCATGCATTTTCTTGTACATGAGGCCTGTGGCCACTTACCCCATAGACAAGGCAATGGCTGTGTCCTTTACTATTGTTGCACCCATGTTAAATCCCTTGATCTACACCTTGAGGAACACAGAAGTGAAAAATGCCGTGAAGGAACTGTGGATGAAACAAGGGATGCTGGGTTGTCACTAGCTTACATGCTAAGAACAAATCTTTCCTACAAGGACAATGAGGTCTTGCTCTCCCTTATTCATTCCAATCCATTCAGTACACAGCAGACAAGGGTATGTTTTAAGTATGCAAATCAGGTTAAGATACTACAGTCAAGTTGCTGCTTACCTCTCCAGTGCACTTTGTACTTGATCTCTTTTCTCACGAGGCTCTGACTATTCTCTCTCTCTCTCTCTTTATAAACTGTCTTTTGAATAATTCAAGCATTTTCCAGTTCAAGGCCTTTGTTGTTAATCTGATCGCTGTTAGAATTCTCTTTTCCAGAGATTTTGCTTGGCTGGCTCCATGTCATTTTTTCCATTTTCCGACGGACTTCCACCTCCTTAGTCAAGTCTTTCCTGATGCTTTTCTCTAATCACTCCCCTCAGTTGTTCTCTAGCTCTTCAAGAGGTTATATTCTTAATATCAATGATCACAAACTGTACTTTAAAACCTTATTTGTTGGTTTTTATTTTCTGTTTTCCCCACAAGATTGCAATCCCTGGAAGGGCAGGGACTGTGTTTATTCACTCATGATATGGGTAGACCACTGCCAGTCACCCACTAGGTGCTTAATAAATATTGTTCAATGTATATAAGTCTAAAAGAGACTTTTTTTGATATTTTAAGTTTCATAGGTTGGGTAAGAACTAGGGGAGGATAAATAAATATAAGCACTTTACAAGTTAGAATATTCCCGGTGTCCCTGCTGTCAAATTTCCTTTTGGAAGCAAGTACAATCTCCGATTAGTAATTTTCTATTTAATATGGAAGCTACCACTTTACCAAAATTTTCCACTTCTTTTTTTCAACCTTTTGAGAAGCAGAATAAGAATCTATCATGCTGGAGTCAAGATACTTCAGAATCTAATGTCTATGTCTTGAAGATATATATTCTTTATGAAAAACACTAAAACTCTATAGATCTATTTTTTTAAACTATGGGAGAATGATTCTTCTTGTTACATTCTGGATTTGGGTCTCTAAATCCAAAGGATATTTATTTTCTCTCAGATCCTTCTTTGGCTGTCACTAGAGAGATGCTAATGCCTTTTTAAACTGCCTGCCTTGACTAGGTAAATGGGAAGCCTAAGGTCACAGCATGATTCAACATTCTGTTGTGGTTTTCTTATTAAAAAATATGATATATATGATGACAATAATGGCAATATCAGTTACAATATTTCAAACAAAAATATTTAAATCAAGATTTTTATTTTTAAATACAAAATGAATATGTGAAATAGATGTCTTGCGTTAATTATTACCAACTATTTTTATTAGGTTCATTTATTTACTGAAAAATGTCTGCTGAGTTTTACAAAGTCTCAGATACTCTTCTAGGATCTGAGTATACAGTGATGGATGAGACACTGTGTTTTCCTCTGTCCTGGGGCTTACATTCTAGTGCATGAGATGAACAATATATGCAAATGAAAATAAAGTCATAGAATGATAACGGAATCTCAGAAAATTGTAATGGTGTGTTGCATGTGTCACTGGGTAATTCTACTTGGATGGACATGGGGGCTTTTCTAAGAGGTGACTTCTAAATTAAGATCTGAATGATGAGATAGAACCATACTTAAGCATTACAGTGGGAACAACAATTAAGGCAAAAGAGAAAACCTTGTGCAGAAGCCCTATGATAGGAATTAATGTAAAGTGAAGAAGGTCAGGGTAATCAGTGCACAGTGGACGACAGAGAAGGTAGTCCAAGTAGAGATGTGTAAGATAAGCAGGGCCCTTATCAGGGAATGCTATTATTTATTAACTCTCAAGTTCAAAAACAGCATGGATGTCAAAATGACTGTTAGTATAACAAAAATCAAATCCTCATGAGCTTATAGATGACACAGCAATTTGGTAGCAAAAATCTTTGTGCAGAGCTTCCATTTAACTTTTGCTATGTCAATAGTAGTAGAACACAATGTTTGCTCCTTGCTTACAACACCTTAAAGTGAAATTTCTGGATTCACTTTACAATTCTTCCCCTTGCCTGATGCCAAAGAAGAAGAAAATGCCTATGACTGTGTAATAACGTTGACCTCTGTAAGAACCTTATAATGATCATTTTCTATTTTAATTACAGAATTAAAGAACTGAAAGGATCATAATCAGATCCCTAAATTTAAATATTTGTAATATTTTTCATAATCTTCCTAGTGTCAAAGTAGGTCTAGAATCTACATCTTCTATTACATAGGAAAGAACTGTTCTGACCTTTCATGCTGAAATCATTACCTGTCAGATTCTGTAAATTCTTTCCTTGTCTATTTTATAGGTCCCTTAAATTAATTCAAAGTAAATAACTTTAATCATTACATATCACTTATCAGCTCAATGCTTTTTCTTTTAACAGTCTGACTTCTGAAACAAATCTTGCTTTTAGTAATTTTAAAATTTTTCTTAATTTAATTATTTTGTTGAGGTCATATTGCCTTATAACATTGTATAATATCAGGTTTATGTTAATATATATGTTTCTGTATAGACTACTTTGTGTTCTCCACCAATAGTCTAGTTTTTATCCATCACTATAGATACGTGCCCCTATATCCCTTTCAC